>NW_027199248.1:0-34144 GCF_038502225.1 Cherax quadricarinatus | reverse complement strand
CACATCCTCCTGGGAAATAACTCGTTGTTTCTTTCCTGTTCCTGTTAAGTATTTTATTTATTTACTGTATTGCTATTCCTGTTGACTCTGTCTGCTCCTCAATCTTTTATTCCACTTTCTTTTTCGGTATAGTATCGAACGACTTCCTACAGTTCAAAAATATGCATCCCGCCAATCCTCCCTTCCCTTCTGTCTCTCTGTCTCTGTATCTGTCTGTCTCTGTGTCATAGATCCCTAGCAGATTTTTGAGACAGGATTTTTTATGTATAACCGTGCTGGCTGTTGTTTATTAAGCAACTCATTTCCTAGAGGTTCACTACTCTTCGCCTGACAATCTCAGAAACCTCACATATTGTTAGTCACTGACACGAGTCACTAGTTTAGTAACACCTGTGTGTCGTCTTTTGTGAAATATTGGACTATATTCTGTATTTACCACACCTGCAGCTACACAGTTTGAAGATCGCAGATAATGATTCACTGTTCTTCTCTTATTCTCAGATCTCACACAGGAATGTTGCTCGGCCGTATTGTCTTCGAGGAATCAAGTTTACTCAGCAGTTTATTCATATTTTCTCCCCTTATGGGTTGTGTCTTCATGCTAATGAAGGAATACTTTTTCAAGGGATTTAACTTGTCCTCAGTTTTCATGGATTGAAATAGATTGCCTAACATTCCATAGACGTTATATGAGCCTTACAGTTTTAGCACTTCCCCTGCATATAATAATAATAATAATAATATAAATTATTATTATTATTATTATTATTATTATTATTATTATTATTATTATTATTATTATTATTATTATTATTATTATTATTATTATTATTATTATTATTATAATCCACTTACAGATTACAGAGGAAGAATCCCTCCTCCGTAAGCCAGGCGTGTCGTATAGTGACTAAAATGCCTAGAGCAAGGGGCTAGTAACCATTTACATGCATTAATTACTAAATGTATTAAAAAAGTTTATAATGTTGGAATGTTTGAATGTGCGTGGATGTACTGCAGATGATGAGAAAGATGAATTTGTATGTTATGAAAGAAAAGAAGCTGGATGTCCTAGCTCTAAGTGAAACAAAGCTAACTGGCATAAGAGAGTTTCAGTGGGGAGAAAAAAATGGGATTAAGGCAGGAGTATCTGAGAGACTTAGAGGTAATAAAGAACAGCAGGAATGTTGAATGATCAGTAATGGAAGGAAAAGAGAGGAATATAAATTAATAAATTCGAGAATTATGTTGATTAAAATAAGGGTTGGATGCGAAAAGAGGGTTAAGTGAGTGTTCAAAGTGTTTTGTGCCAAGTGATAGTGAACCTGAATTCTCAAG
Organism: Cherax quadricarinatus; assembly: GCF_038502225.1. Lineage (NCBI taxonomy): Eukaryota > Metazoa > Arthropoda > Malacostraca > Decapoda > Parastacidae > Cherax > Cherax quadricarinatus. Next base: position 32,809 of record NW_027199248.1, on the reverse strand, counting down.
GGAAAGAAAGGGTTGTAAGGGCGTATTAAGCAAGTTAGGGCTCCAGGTGTAAATAATAATGTTGGCCTTTTAGTGAAATATGAATGAAAAGAGATTTGGTAATAGGTAATATATGAAAAACAGGATAAATATTGGCTAAAGATATGATATAGGGTGTAATGGCAGAGGTTTGCTGGGCTGTGTATTGGTGGATAAAAAGTTGATGGGTAGACTTCCGGATAGATATGTTTTAGAGGGCAACAGATATATCAGATATTATTTATTTGCAGCTGCAATAAGAGTAAAAGACTGATGAAGGTATAAAGAGAAAGGCATCAGTGAGTAAGAAAGAAGTGAAAATTTGTAAATTAACGAAGGAGGTAGTTAGAGTAAGAGGAAGATGCGTTAATGAGAAAATAGATGAAATTAAGACACATGTGCAACATCTGGACATCTTTATTGTAGACGTTTCGCCATCCAGTGGCTTTATCAATACAAATTCCAGGACATAGCTTGAAGACAGTAGGACTATATACAGAAGATGAGGTAATCAGTCCCTCAACCTAGCAGTAGGTGCGAAGAGCACCATAGTCGTGGAGAATCTCCACGACTATGAAGAACAGGTAAAAAGCATATGGGGTAGAAGATGATAGAGATTCTTCCTTGTAGTGTCACCTTTCCCTGGAGGAAGACGGTAGGTGTGATAAAAATAATATTGATGACAATAATTCACCTATTCTCAAATTGTGTCTGTTGCTACAGTGCTATTTAGTGCTTTCTTCGGTTCCTCATTCCGTTCAAAATATCATTAAAGTGTATAAGTGGAAGATAGGTATTAATAAGGGGGATATTAATAAGGTCTTGAGGATGTCTCTCCAAGAGAGAACCCGCAGTAATGGATTTGAATTGGATAAGTTTAGATTTAGAAAGGACATAGGGAAGTATTGGTTTGGAAATAGGGTAGTTGGTGAGTGGAACAGTCTGCCTAGTTGGGTTATTGAGGCTGGGACTTTGGGTAGTTTCAAATTTAGGTTGGGTAAGTACATGAGTGGGAGGAGTTGGATTAGAGTGGGACTTGCACATCAGAGCTTATTTCTTGGGTGGCATTGAAAATCGGATTGGGCAAATGTTTTGTTAGTGGGATGAATTGTGAAGGACCTGCCTAGTATGGGCCAACAGACCTGCTGCAGTGATCCTCCTTTCTTATGTTCTTATGTTCTTATGTTTCGTAGATATTCTGGTTATTTCTAGTAAGTTACTCCCCTTTATTCAGCCATATCAGGTTCTTTATATTTATCTTTTATCTAATGTCACTACATGCGTCAGACTGGCTCTCTGTACTATGACATTCTGAATTTCTCAGTCAGCTTTTCTTCTCACTCAGGCATAGTCCCTTCTGGCTCTTTTGATCGCTTTCCTCTTCGTCGGTGTTCTTTACTCACTATATTTCTTGCACAAACAACTTTTGCCTTTCTATGCCTTTTAGGGAACTACTGACTCACTCTGTTCTTGCCAGTCCTTCTGCTTCCATGTATAAAGTTTTCAACTCCCTCCCAGCACTTTCTAACCACATACTCCATCATTTCTTTTTTTGTCTGTCCATGTAGCTACTTTTTCCATGTCTCTACATTTAGGACTTACATCATGCCTGCACAGTATCTTCTTTTGAAGACGAGTTTCTCTCTTCCCTCTCTGTGTTTTCTCCAAGTTCACTTTCACATGATGTTTAAATTTACATATGACATTAATGCTAGCACCGAAGGGCCCCTCATATTCAGTATCATTTATATTCAAGTTACCAGAGTGGACCGTGGATTCATTTGGTGACTGGTGCCACTTAGTGGAGAGATTAAAAAGCAGATTAGCCGCAGAGTGACCTTTTCAGAAGCCATTTTGACGGACACAAAGAAGCGAGTGCTGGTCAAGAAACGCTGACTTCTGTCATGAGATAATTGTCTCAAGAAAATTGTCAGTGGTTAACAGGAGTGATATTGATCTGTAGTTGCAAATATCTGCTTTACTCTTTTTTTGTGAAAAGGGACTACATTTGCTTCTTTTTACACTCTAGTAAGCAGTGCTGATAGATGCGTGTTCGAGGTGACGCTAGCTAATCTAAACATTTACTCAGCAATTTTAAGCTCCAGTTATCTGGGCCCACAGCATTTTCTTGTTCCAGGACTGAGATCTTTGACACAGTTCTTGAGGCTAGTCAAGGAGGCTTCTTTGATGGATCACGAACCTGTATCATGGCAACAAAATGTTTTGCTTTCTCCTGACTGTTTATAACAATTGTCCTATCCTGTCGATTTAGAGGTGATATAATTTCATTAGGTAGATAACCTTGTCGGTCCCTGACTAACGTTCTCCAGGTTATGGAGCCCACTCTACCTGACGCCCGCTTTCATTTTTGTGGAAGCCTCCCATCTAGAGATGGTCTACTTTTGGACTTCTTCCATTTGCCAACAGGTTTGCCTGTGCAGGTTCCTGTTATAGATAGTGGAATGTTTTTTGTACTTTCTCGAAGCCTTGTACTTAGCAGTAGCAGCCTATCGATGACGAAACCCAAATCAAGGCTAATCCGTAGGCTTAATCACTTACTGCCGGTGAGGGATGTATTGTTATTGGACATTAAGGATGTGTTCAGTGAAGACATTCACTTGGTTGTCAACATCACCTGGAGAAGAGCAGTTCAATCGGAAGTGGAGAGCTCAGAGCAACGTGCTGGCCAGTTTCCTCTTTCCCACAGCCACATTGTCCTAGTAGACTCTTCACCTCATTCTATTAGAATCTTCAGTGTCGTAAAGACAGCCTGTGGCTAGACAATCCATAATAAATCAAATGGTTGGCAAGTGACTATGCCTTTAGACTGATCACTCACTACTGGGTCGAGGGAGGAACCAGAGATATGAGTAGGGAAATTAAAATTTCTCATATCAAACACTGTAGGAAGGTCATCAGAATCCTTCTATATAAAATGTTGGTTGAATTCAGTATCATTTATAATATGTTGACCTTTGTGTTGGAGCAGAAGGGAGTCTACATTTTCCATCAGGAGACCGATGTGATCTGCATGTTGCCACTGAGGTCTGTACATTGGACAAGCTAGTGTTTCACTGCTGATTCAGGAGATAAGTGTTTTCCTGGGACTGTGTTGGAGGAAGGTTAGACGACTCTAAATGGCTACCTCTTTCTCTTCCACTTTCTCTTCCACACCCTCGTCCGGTTCTACCAGATATTTCCCTATTCATGATTTGTCCCAGCACTTGTTCAGGTGCAGAGTCAGACACCTGATTATTAGCTGCATCAAACTCTGGTGGAGAAGAACCCGACTCAGTAACGGCAGATGGTGCACGGAGCACTGCTGCTAGACGTGTCAGCAAGTGGTGGAACAGTGATGGCAGGTGTACTGTTAGGTGTGTCAGCAGGTAGTGGAGCAGTGATGGCATGTGTAATGTCAGGTGTAGAAGGAGAACTGACAGATCCAAGGTTTTCTTCATTGCTGAGTAGTAGATCTTTTCTATCTCCGGTTGCAGTAAGTGTATTAGAATTCTCAGATGCAGTGTTTTGAGCACTTTCTACCTGTGGAGCCCTAGGTGCTGACAGAGTTCCACCAAGCATCTGCTGCTGAGTTAATCCCAGTGTGAGTATTCCAGACGTTGTGAATATTTCATCATTAGCTGAGCAATATGTCATTTGATGTTGTCCTGCGCCGGGCCTCTACAATAGATTGAAGCACTTCTAATGATTTAATGATTGCCGTTGATGGAGTATCTGAACTGCAACTTTACAACACAGCCCAGTAGGGCAGTCTTAATTATTCGAGTCGAGTTCTTGGGTCACCTCTGAACCTTCCTCTGGTGCCAAGAGCGTTTCTGGCACATATGGCACAGGCTCCGTGATTTTTTTCAAGTTACTGAAAGGTTCCACCTGGCTACAACTAAAGTCTTTTCAGTCATGCAATCTGTGTGTCAGTAACTGGAACACTTGGGTTCCAGACATTTATATAACCTGCCTCTTATTGCATATCCACAAGCACTGTAGCAGCTTTTGGTGAAGATGTTCTTGCTATTTTACGATGCAAAGGCATCACAAAGACGAGAGTTTGCAAGATTACAATAAAGTTGAGGAGAGAGAGTGGTAAGTTGTGGGGGTGGGAGCGGTTGAAGTGTAGGGGGTGGACGGCCGTCCACCCCCAACTCTCTCTCTCTCTCTCTCTCTCTTTCTTTCTGTCTCTAGTTTTCTCCCTAACATGCTGACTCCAGCAACTTACTATTTTTTTGTATCCTGTTTCATGTGTGGATTCAGATTCTCCCAGTGTATTTACTCGTGTTTGCAATGTCTGCGTGAGATCTTCCGGTCACCTATTACAGTGTCTATCATCACTCTGGTCTTGTCATCACAGTCTTGTCTTGGTTACCTGCTATTTACTTGTGGGTGGTACATTAACCCTCTCCCCTTCTTGGATTCCCAAGTTTAAGGTGTTCCTTTTATATATTCATTTGATCCTCTCCGTGTGTGTGTGTGTGTGTGTGTGTGTGTGTGTGTGTGTGTGTGTGTTAACCCAGATGCAATGCTTCAGGAATAACATGGGTGTGTCAGGTGTGGAGTCCTGGTCAGCACTCCGGCACACTGGTGGTGGGAGTCTTTACATAACATAGTGGTCACCTGGGAGCAACTACTCTTCCCTAACGGTTCTACCAACAGCCTCAGACACAGCGGAGCCCAACACAAGTAGACAATAAAACTCTTGCACAGCTCCCCAACATTGCTTCATAAATATGGTGTGGGATCCTTTCCCAGTGCAGCCTGAAGTTTAAAGCAAGAATATGTATACAGAAAGCTCTGGCATTTTCTTAAGCAATGAAATGATGCTAAGTAATGGAAAAGAAATAATGTAAAGAAAATGCTATATTCTTCAAAAATGCTTCTTGAAGGACGGAAAATCGAAGATTTTAGAAACATTTTTCTTTGTAGTACTTTCGACTTAATAATGGCTATACATAGGACAAAATGACAAGTCTTTAATAATGAATTAACAAGACTAACAGATAATGTTTCTGAAAGACATTGCTCCTTCACTAGTGTTTTGTTTAGAGTTACGAAGAGGAGATACAAGGTTATGTTTAGTGTGTGAAGAGCTGACTTAGGACAGTAAATTGAGGGAACTGCATCTCTTAAATAGTATAAAAATTGTACACTTATTGGTAATTCATATTAAGGATTATAACTGAAATTATAATTCCCAAAATGCCTATGTTTTTTGGGTCATTCCTGGAGGTGTAAGATTGGTTGGCTGGTTAACTGGATTACAAGCCAATTGGCAAGAATATTTTAAAACAAAAGTAAAGACAAGTAAATCCTCAGCATACATATACCTCTCGGTGTATACATCATGTATGATTTTCTTAAGACAATTCGGAGCTGGCAATTAAATAATATGGTAAAAAAAAAGTTAACTTCAGCATATAAACCTCAGAGAACTAAAAAAGAAGAAAAAAGAAAATACGAGACACAATACCAGTTAGAAATAATATTAGTTGAAATGTGAAGAAAAGTGGAACACAAAAAAAATTATAGCACTTGTTGTAATATACTAATTTATATTTAAACAATTATAGAATAGATAATATGCTAAGGAAAACGAACGTTGAAAGGAAAACTTAAAAATATTATATTGTTTTTGACAACGGTGTGAAACAACTAAGATATTATTATTAGAAATTAGTTCACCTAAAACACTGAACTTACTAGTTCCTCTTGGAAAATAAATATTATTGTAATGCCTTATTATGTATTCTTGGTAACAACATAGAATTATAATATGACGGTAATTATAAAGTGAATCTTGGAATATTTGAATAAAATCACGGCCAAGACACCCTTCAAGAATATGCTTGTGATCAACTACGTGATCAACAGTTTAGTTGATCTTAATCAAGGAGCATGTCTGATGATCAAGGACATGATCACCTGATTAAGGGATCTTGATGAATGTCTGGTGACCTGGGATAATGATCACCTGCTTAGTGGATACTGAAGACATGTTCGGTGATCAGACATGATCACCTGCTTAGTTGATCTTTATCAAGGAGTATGTCTAGTGATCAAGGACATGATCACCTGCTAAGTAAATTTTGAAGAAATTGTTTGATGATCGGAGATGAGGTCGCCTGCACAGCGGAACATGTCTGATGATCGGAGATGAGGTCGCCTACACAGAGGAACATGTCTGATGATTGGAGATGATGTCGCCTGCACATCGGAACATGTCTGATGATCGGAGATGAGGTCGCCTGCACAGCGGAACATGTCTGATGATCGGAGATGAGGTCGCCTACACAGCGGAACATGTCTGATGATCGGAGATGAGGTCGCCTGCACAGCAGAACATGTCTGATGATAGGAGATGAGGTCGCCTGCACATCGGAACATGTCTGATGATAGGAGATGAGGTCGCCTGCACATCGGAACATGTCTGATGATAGGAGATGAGGTCGCCTGCACAGCGGAACATGTCTGATGATCGGAGATGAGGTCGCCTGCACAGCAGAACATGTCTGATGATCGGAGATGAGGTCGCCTGCACAGCGGAACATGTCTGATGATCGGAGATGAGGTCGCCTGCACAGCGGAACATGTCTGATGATCGGAGATGAGGTCGCCTGCACATCGGAACATGATGATTGGAGATGATGTCGCCTGCACAGCGGAACATGTCTGATGATCGGAGATGAGGTCGCCTGCACATCGGAACATGTCTGATGATCGGAGATGAGGTCGCCTGCACAGCGGAAATCGAGGATTACAAAATCGCAGATTTTTTATTATCAAGTTGAAGTAAAATCTGACTAACATTACTAGTGTTAAATCTGTGGCGTTGATTCATGACTGTCTGAACCAATGTTCAACTTGAAGGTAAATATTTCGAACAAGTGACAAAAACAGAATATTAACGATGTGGACCCACAGAATTCTTACCATGTAAGGAGCAATAACATTTACCTCACATGTGAAGCCACATCATGCACCTCCACATATAAAGCCACACCATGCACCTCAAATGTGAAGCCAAACCATGCACCTCACATGTGAAGCCACACCATGCACCTCACATGTGAAGCCACACCATGCACCTCACATGTGAAGCCACACCATGCACCTCACATGTGAAGCCACACCATGCACTTAACATGTGAAGCCACACCAGGCACCTCACATGTGAAACCACACCATGCACCTCACATGTGAAGCCAAACCATGCACCTCTACATGTGAAGCCACACCATGCACCTCTACATGTGAAGTCACACCTTGTACCTCTACATGTGAAGTCACACCATGCACCTCTACATGTGAAGCCACACCATGCACCTCCACACGTGAAGCCACACCATGAACCTCCACACGTGAAGCCACACCACGCACCTCACATGTAAAGCCACACCATGCACCTCACATGTGAAGCCACACTATGCACCTCCACATGTGAAGCCACACCATGAACCTCACATGTGAAGCCACACCATGAACCTCACATGTGAAGCAACACCAACCATCTAGACATGTGAAGCCACACCATGCACCTCACATGTGACGCAACACCATGCACCTCCACATGTGAAGCCACACCATACACCTCATGTGAAGTCTTACCATGCACCTCATGTATGAAGCCTCACCATCCACCTCACATGTGAAGTAACACCATGCACCTCACTTTTGAAGCCACACCGTGCACCTCTATATGTGAAGCCACACCAGGCACCTCACTTGTGAAGCCACACCATGCATCTCACATGTGAAGCCACACCATGCACCTCACATGTGAAGTCACACCATGCACCTCACATGTGAAGTCACACCATGCACCTCACATGTGAAGTCACACCATGCACCTCACATGTGAAGTCACACCATGCACCTCACATGTGAAGTCACACCATGCACCTCTACATGTGAAGCCACACCAGGCACCTCACTTGTGAAGCCACACCATGCATCTCACATGTGAAGCCACACCATGCACCTCACATGTGAAGTCACACCATGCACCTCACATGTGAAGTCACACCATGCACCTCACATGTGAAGTCACACCATGCACCTCACATGTGAAGTCACACCATGCACCTCACATGTGAAGTCACACCATGCACCTCACATGTGAAGTCACACCATGCACCTCACATGTGAAGTCACACCATGCACCTCACATGTGAAGTCACACCATGCACCTCACATGTGAAGTCACACCATGCACCTCACATGTGAAGTCACACCATGCACCTCACATGTGAAGCCACACCATGTGTGGAGAAATTTTCTCCAGGAGGGGGGTATCAGCCCCCTTCAGCCCCTTGAGCCCCTTTCAGCCCTGAGGGGCCCAGCCCTCTCAGAAGGGGCAAGCATCTTGATTACTGCTACAGTGAGTAATTGATCACAGATGCAGTGCGAGTATGCGACGTGGTCAAGTGACTGCTGCTCCTTGCAGTGCAGTGTTGCAAAGTGTAGTTTAATAAGAGACAGTACATCTCTTTCTTTAGCAGGACAATTAAGGAAAATCCTGCTCCCTCTTTATTACCATAGTAAAGATAGTGGACATTGTTGTCTATGCTTAAGACAGCAAGAATCAAACATTTTGCTTTGCTTCATCGAGGAAGTGGCAAGGAAGCAAAAGTACTAGGTCAGCATTTTTTTTGTGCAAGGGGCAGTGGCGGCATGGGGCGCTGTGGCGTGGGCAGATTACTTTTTACTCTACTGAGAGTGACACTGACGCCAGAATAACCAACAAAGAACAACGATCTGTGCGTTAGTGTGAACAAAGTGTCTCACAAAACACAATAAACACTTAAGAGAAGTATGATCAGCTTCTCTTGTGATAAGATTGTGAACAATAAAGACAAATCTTGTGGAACATAGTGTACCAGTGTGCGTTTCCTAGACTATGGAAGATGTGGACATCCAAGGACACTTCAGCTTCTATCAAGTCACCGATACCTGTCGAAGGTGTGAAGAACACCATAGCTCACATTACGAATGTTACGAATTTCTTGTAGTACGGGGGACTGCGCAGTTCTTGAGTCGCAAGGAGTTTGTAATCAACCTATAGTCGGCAGTAAGGTGTGGACTTTTGAGTCCAAACAAGTTTGTATTTTGTCAGCCATCAGTGAATGAAATATGCTGACATAACACCCCCTAGGGGTAATTTATAATCTTACAAATTATAAATCTTTACAGCCCGTTGAAAGATGGTTTCGACAGCTTCTAGACCTCGTCTGCAGGGGCGGCTGTGTAGACGATTTGCTGTCTTTTATCAGCTAAGTGTTCCCTATATTTATATTTATAAATTAAGCTTAGCTGGTAATGCCATTTCTCAACATATTGGTCGTGCTCGAACTGGATAAAGGCCACACTGTGGTCCAAATATGTTGTACTACAGTGTACAAATAACCTACGAGCCAAGGTCCTTCGAAAAACGCTGTAAAACTAGTGTTTTACAATATAAATCAGTATAAATGAGTCCCTCCAGACTCAATCACAGAGAATGGGCAGCCAAAAGAAAACGGGCGCTCACCCGGCGTTCACCCAAAGAAAACGTGAGCTGTGTGACTCACCCAGCAAGAAAACGGGGGATGGCACCCGGCATCCACTGCTCCCATCTCGAAAGTGCTGACCAAGATAACAACAACCCAAGTGATGTTCAGTTTGTCTGATTATATATACACAGTGTTTATAATGTTTATAGACAAAAATTAAGAGACAAGATTGTGTTAAAGTTTGTTTCTTATAGATCTACCTGTTATATTAAAGGAACTTATATATGAAGTGTAAGCTTTCAAATATATATTAACAGTGACATTTATATATGTGTAAGTAATATTCACGTGTGATTTACAGTTATACAGTGACATTTATAGTGTATAGTGAATGAAGTGTATAACATCGTTATTTACGATTAATCATCGTGGTCAGGCTGACGCAGCAAACTCAAGCAATAAACACCAGCCACATGTACTCTGTACCCTTCATCTTTCATTCACCCTGAGGTTAAGCTTAGTGGGTCAGTAGTGTCTGACTCGATTATTGCTGACTTAAGCATAACAAAAACTCAGCTGTTTATAGCAGTACAGTGTTTTTTAAACACTCTAAGTGTGGTGCTAGAATTTTCAGTATACCATTAAAATGGCTTGTTTGAAAACTCAGTTTCAGTCTTTACAGACTAAGATTACACAATTAGAAAATCTAATTTCAGTCTGTATAGGATTAACTCAAGATACAAACATAGATTTTGATGATCTTGAGGTCAAATTCGAATTATTTACACAACGTCTGGAAATAATTAATTCAGACTATATACGTTATGAAAATAAATTTCTTGAATCAGATCCATCTGATGATGAAATTAAAAATGTTTTGGATACATTTAGTAATCAACAATTAAGGTGGACAGGAGTACAGGCTATCTGCCGCAAAGCTCTGTCACAGAGACCTACTGTAACTAGTGGTCAAACACCTGTCACACCTGTAACAACAACAAGTGTCCCATTACCAAGCTTACCTACATTGTCATTACCTATTTTCCAAGGTCATAATTATGAAGAATTCATTAGTGGTTTTCAATCCATAGTAAATTCACGAGCTAACATAGATGAGATTGCTAAGTTTAATTATCTTAAATGTCTTGTGAAGGGAGAACCCTATGAACTGATTAAGTCATTTCCGGTGGTTAAAGGCAATTATCAAATAGCCTTACGTGTCTTAGCAGACAATTACTTTGATGATGACAAGGCTAGAGTTAGACATGCAGTCTTAATATCAAGCTTGAAGCCACCCAAACATTGTTTTTCAGACTTACAGGCATTTAGAATCACATTAGACAATTGTCTCAGATCTCTAGGTGCTAAATATGACCTTAGCCAATGTGATTGGTTTATCAGTGGTATTGTACAAGATAAGTTGTCACAACAAACTATTGAACGATTAAATATTATGTTCAATAAACGCTATTTCACATGTGAAGAAATTAGCAATGGTTTACAAACAATAGTTTCATGCATGCAAGCAACGAGACAAGATGAAAAATCCACAAATCCAGTGGATAATAAACCTTCAACTCAGTATAAAAAGAGTATACCTACTCCCACTAAACCACAGAATGGGAAATCCCATATAGGCATTTATCAAGCTGTGAATACAACAGACAGTAAACGGACTGTCATACATAAGCGTACTCCAAAATGTGTACTTTGTGATGGAACACATTGGGCACAGTATTGTATTCAATACACATCAATGGAAGCACGTAAACAACGTGTTCATCAGCTGAAAAGGAGCATCAAGTGTTTAGGTGAACACAAGGGAGGAAAATGCTCACTGAAGAAGTGTTTTAAATGCCCAAATACTTTTGCTGAACAGCAGAAGACTTCCACAGAATCAGGAAGTCAACAAGCAACAGCATTAAATGTGAGAGATAAGTTTAAAGCAACTGCTCTCCCGATAGCTCGAGTTGAGTTATCTAATAAATTTCACAAAACCAATGTGCTAACACTATTTGATCAAGGCTCACAAAGGTCCTTCATAAGAAGATCAGTGTTGCAGAAACTGAATAAACAACCCTATGCCAAAATACAGTTAGATATAGCTGGTTTTTACCACAATTCTGGTAAACAGACATATGACCTAGGAAACAGGAAAAAGACAGTAGAAGCTGTGGTAGTAGATGATTTGCCTAAGTCTGTGCAGATCCAGGGATTAAAAGAAACAGTTGCAGCACTGAAAGCAGCTAAGGTCAAGTTAGCTTGTCCTGACATACAGACGGACACTCTTAGTCCAATTGATTTAATCATTGGAAGTGATTATTATCACTGTTTTGTGCAAAATATAGTAAGTAAACATGATGTTCACTTGCTGAAAACAGCAGGAGGCCACATGATATGTGGTCTCATTCCCTCTCAAAGTGGGAAAGAAGCTGATATTGATTCAGGGAAAAATGTACTAGTTACGAGAATAACCACAGATCATGTACCACAGCAAAAATTATCATTACTGGAAGAAATGAATGAACCAGTTGATAAGTTGTGGGATTTAGATGCGATAGGTATTGATGTAAATAAACCAAGCCCACAAGAGTCTCAGACTTATAGCCAATATTTGGACACTGTCAGATATAAAGATGGACAGTATTGGGTTAGGTTACCATGGAAATTAAATCTACCACATCTGCCTAGCAATTATCGCGTGGCTTTCGGACAGATGAAAGCACAAATACATGAGCTCAGGAAGAATCCAGAGCTACTGACTGTCTATGATAATATCATACAAGAACAGTTGGACAATAAATTCATTGAGGAAATAATCGAAGATAAGTTGAAGACAGAAGCTCATTATCTCCCGCACCATGGAGTCAGAAAAGATTCTGAAACCACTCCACTACGTGGCCGATTGTGGCCCGATATCATTCATCCATCACTGTCAGAAGGGTGCGCTGCAACATTAACACCCCTCCTTCAGAGTGCAGGCACTGTACTTCCCATCTCCACTACGTGTTGTATATAATTGCAGCGCACGTGCAAATCAAGATGTAGCAAGTCTTAATGACTGTCTGATGACCGGACCCTCACTAACTGAGAAGCTTGGAGACGTGCTTATGAAATTTCGCACAAACCCATATGCCTACACGGCTGATATTTCCAAAGCTTTCTTAAGAGTAGGACTACAAGAAAAAGATAGAGATTATACTCGATTCTTGTGGCCTGAAAATCCACATGATCCTCAAAGTCCTGTGAAAACTTATCGTTTCAGATCAGTATTATTTGGTGCAACATCCTCTCCATTCTTACTAGAAGCTACTCTAAATACACATTTGAAGAAATCTGAAAGTCCCTTCAAAGAAATCTTAAAGAAAAGTTTCTATGTGGACAATCTTCAAGGTACTGTGAATAAAGAGGAGGATTTGAAATCCTTATACAGAGAAGCTAACAAGGAGATGAAAGAAGCAAATATGCCTCTAAGGATGTGGAATACAAATTCAAAGCAATTAAGGGAACTTATCAATGAAGATTTCCCTGAAACTGAAATTCCTGATTGCAACAATATGCTGGGACTTAATTGGAATACACAGGAAGATACTTTGAGTCTCAAAAAGATAAACAATAAATCATGCAGTACACTCACTAAACGTAGTTTACTGTCAGAGGTATCACAATGTTTTGATCCTCTAGGACTCGTCTCACCAATTACCATAAAGGGTAAAATGCTTATGCAAGATGCTTGGAAGCTCAAAGTAGGATGGGATGAGAACTTGCCTCTAGAAATGAGTCAAGCATGGGTTGAAATATCCAGGGAGTTTAAGCAACTTCCTCAAATTCAATTTCCCAGACAAATAGGTCAAGAGGGAAACAAGTACACATTACATGAGTTCTGTGATGCGTCAACCAGAGGTTATGGCGCTGTAGCTTACATGAGTAATGCTGAAGGAAGTACACTAATTACTTCAAAGGCCAGGGTAGCACCCTTGAAGGTCAGAACAGTACCACAATTGGAACTGACAGCACTCTATGTAGGTACAAAACTAGCTGTCTATCTCAACAAAGTACTTGATCATCTCACTATTGAGAAAACCGTGATCTGGAGTGATAATGAAGCAGTTCTCCAGTGGTTAAGAAATAATAAGAGTAAGCTGGTCTATGTACAGAACAGAGTAGCAGAAATAAAAGAGATGCAGAGAGATTATCTCTTTCTCCACGTCTCTACCCAAGAGAATCCAGCTGACATGTTGTCACGTGGTGTCCCACTCAAGAAATTTGTGGATAATAAATTATGGCTCCACGGACCGAACTGGCTCTCTAATGAAAATAACTGGCCTCAGCAAAAAGCTCACATTATGCCAGAAGAAACAGTCTGCTTGAACACAGCAGAAGTAAGTTGTGTAAATACTGCAGACACAACAGAAAGAGTCATTGATGGATCTAAATACTCATCTTTGGGTAAACTCTTAAGAGTTACAGCTCTTGTCTTTAAATTCATTAAAGGAATAATACCTGATTATGAATGTCTTGAACCCATTAAATACTGGGTGAAACTAATACAGAAAGATGTTTTCTCTACAGAATATAAATTTCTAGAAACACAAGATAAATCCCCAAAGAAACCTGTCATGATTAATTCTTTAGGACTTTATCTCGACTCAGAAAAGATTATAAGATGTCGAGGAAGAATTCATAATTCTTCACTACCTAAAGAAGCCATACATCCAATATTGATCCCCAAGAATCATTGGCTAACAAAACTGATTGTGCAAAACGCCCACAGCAACGTGTTACATGGTGGGGTAGCTGACACACTTTGTCATATACGACAATTCTACTGGATACCTCAAGGTCGACAAAGTGTGATAAAACAAATAAAGGACTGTATTACTTGTCGTCACTACGATATGCGAGTATGTCAGTATCCAGGTCCACCTCCATATCCCTCTGAAAGAGTTTGTCATATCACTCCATTTGAGGTGACAGGTGTAGATTACACTGGACCAATAATTTTAACCAAAACAGTTGACAAAGTTCCCATCAAGGTGTACATCTGTTTGTTCACTTGTGCTACAACTAGAGCAGTACATCTAGAAGTAGCCACTGACATGTCTGCTGAAACCTTTATCAAATTATTCAGAAGGTTTGCAGCCAGAAGGGCATGTCCCAGACTGATGATTTCAGATAATGCAACGAACTTTGTTGCTGGTGCTGCTTATATAAGCAAGATCTTTGATCAACCAGAAGTACAACAGATGCTGAATCAACGCAGTTGTCGTTGGAGATACATTCCTCCTAAATCTCCATGGCATGGCGGATTTTATGAAAGAATGATCGGCATTGTAAAACGTTGTTTAAGGAAGACTCTTCATCGTCAGAGAATCGACTTAGAAGAATTCCGTACAGTTGTGACTGAAATAGAAAATAGAGTCAACAACAGACCTCTAACTTATGTTACCGATGATCTGGACAATTTAGAAGTGTTAAGTCCATCTCATTTACTCCATGGCAGAAGGCTCGAACCTGTTCCTCCCATAAATGATAAAGAAATCATAGAGGATCCTACTTATTTCGAACCTGAGCAACTCAGACGTAAATTCAAACACCTTAATAAAGTGATTGAACGTTGGGAGAAAATTTGGCGAGAAGATTATCTCACCTCGTTGAGAGAACACTTCTATGGAGCTGGTGTTCCTGAAAATCATATGTCCTTAAGACCTGGTGACATAGTGATTATCGACAATGATGGTCCGAGGTCCCAATGGCCACTTGGAAAAATTGTGACCATATATCCTGATGCAAATGGAATCATCAGGACAGTTGATGTTTTAAGCAAAGGTGTAGTGAATAAGCAGACAATAAATAAACTAGTGCCGTTAGAATTACACAGTGTTGAAAACAAAATTAGTGATTCTCCAGAAACCACACAGACTAAAGCTGTTCAGAAAAGACAAGCAGCAGTGGTGGCGAGTGAGAAAATCAAATTAATGTTAAGTGATGAATAGTTCACCTGCAGCGAACCTCTGCCGCCCCCCAGTGTGGAGAAATTTTATCCAGGAGGGGGGTATCAGCCCCCTTCAGCCCCTTGAGCCCCTTTCAGCCCTGAGGGGCCCAGCCCTCTCAGAAGGGGCAAGCATCTTGTTTACTGCTACAGTGAGTAATTGATCACAGATGCCGTACGAGTATGCGACGTTGTCAAGTGACTGCTGCTCCTTGCAGTGCAGTGTTGCAAAGTGTAGTTTAATAAGAGACAGTACATCTCTTACTTTAGCAGGACAATTTAGGAAAATCCTGCTCCCTCTTTATTACCATAGTAAAGATAGTGGACATTGTTGTCTATGCTTAAGACAGCAAGAATCAAACATTTTGCTTTGCTTCATCGAGGAAGTGGCAAGGAAGCAAAAGTACTAGGTCAGCATTTTTTTTGTGTAAGGGGCAGTGGCGGCATGGGGCGCTGTGGCGTGGGCAGATTACTTTTGACTCTACTGAGAGTGACACTGACGCCAGGATAACCAACAAAGAACAACGATCTGTGCGTTAGTGTGAACAAAGTGTCTCACAAAACACAATAAACACTTAAGAGAAGTGTGATCAGCTTCTCTTGTGATAAGATTGTGAACAATAAAGACAAATCTTGTGGAACATAGTGTACCAGTGTGCGTTTCCTAGACAATGGAAGACGTGGACATCCAAGGACACTTCAGCTTCTATCAAGTCACCGATACCTGTCGAAGGTGTGAAGAACACCATAGCTCACGTTACAAGAGCAAGGTATGTTACGAATTTCTTGTAGTACGGGGGACTGCGCAGTACTTGAGTCGCAAGGAGTTTGTAATCAACCTATAGTCGGCAGTAAGGTGTGGACTTTTGAGTCCAAACAAGTATGTATTTTGTCAGCCATCAGTGAATGAAATATGCTGACATAACACCCCCTAGGGGTAATTTATAATCTTACAAATTATTAATCTTTACAGCCCGTTGAAAGATGGTTTCGACAGCTTCTAGACCTCGTCTGCAGGGGCGGCTGTGTAGACGATTTGCTGTCTTTTATCAGCTAAGTGTTCACTATATTTATATTTATAAATTAAGCTTAGATGGTAATGCTATTTCTCAACACCATGCACCTCACATGTGAAGCCACACCATGCATCTCACATGTGAAGCAAAACCATTTACCTCACATGTGAAGCCACACCATGCATCCCACATGTGAAGCCACACCATGCATCTTACATGTGAAGCCACACCATGCATACCACATGTGAAGTCACACAATGCAACACTCATATGAAGCCACACCATGCACTCCACATGTAAAGCCACATCATGCACCCAACATGTGAAGAAAACATGACACATATGGAGTTACACTTGCACCACACATGTGGAGGTACACATGCACCACACATATGGAGATACACATGCACCACACATGTGGAGGTATACATGCACAGTAAATGTGGAGGTACACAAGCACCACACATGTGGAGGTACACATGCACCACACATGTGGAGGTACATATGCACCACACATATGGAGGTACACATGCACCGTACATGCAGAGGTACATATGCACCGCACATGTGAAGGTACATATGCACCACACATGTGTAGGTACACATGCACCGTACATGCAGAGGTACATATGCACCACGCATGTGGAGGTACACATGCACCTCACACTGGGCCATATGGTGCTATCGCACCTGGTGTGAAGATGCTGTCCTGGTAGAGAGTAACTGAAAGGATACAGAAACGAAAGTTGGTGGCCTGGAGGGAGACAGGAGCTCTAGTGGGGAAACAGATGTAGACAAACTAGCAGTACCACTGGAGATAGTAAACAAGGGGATGCCCCAAATAATACTGATGATAAAATACCAGAAATAACTAGTGAAGGCACCATTGTTAGTACTAAGCTAGTACTAAGAGAGAGAAAAACACTCACCAGTAGGGAATGCAGCCACAAAAAACTAAGGCAAGCAGAAACTAGACCTATGCAAGTTCTTTGCATTTGGTATGTGCAGGGTTGGAATATCTGGAAAAACAGATGGGACGTGCAACTTTGACCACCCCAGGAAATGCCGTGCCCATATGACAACAGGAAAATGCAATCTTCCTTCCTGCAAGCTTTTCCACTTATATTGCGAGGCACACCACCTAAAGGGGACAAGAAGATACATAACATCTAGACCATGGGAAGACTTGGGTAACCACAACCACTCCACAGAGAGAGGATTTTTAGCGCCAGGAAGGAAAAAAAAAAAGGTTGGCAGGAAATGACAGAAATCGTACACCAACTCCAATCATTTCTGGAGTGGAGTCACAGTCAAAGGCCTCCACTCGAAAACAACAGATATTAATGCCAGGAAAAAAAGTCCTCCCCCCCATCCATACCACCAGTACCGCGAATATGACGATATTCATCTTCGCAAATATACTGGCTCTAAAGCCAGCAACGAACAATAAAATACCTTTCATCCGTGGACTGCTTACAGAGTTCGCGGTTTTCACAGAAACCCACATAAAGCATCACCTTGGCAATGAAATATGGATCCGGGTTATAACCTATACAGATGCGACAGAGTGAACAGGTAAAAAGGAGGGGGGGGGGTTAGCCTGTACCTCACAGAGTCACTCATATGCTCCGAACTACTAAATGCTTCAATTGATGTAGTTGAAACTTTAGCAGTAAAGATCAAAAGCCAAAACCTGGTCATTGTGGTTGTATACAAGCCTCCGGATACAGCTTCCCAACAATTCCAGGAATATCTTTTGAAAATGATCACTGTCTGGAAAATCTTGCAACTCCTGCCCCGAACATCTTGCTTCTGGGGGATTTCAACCTAATGCACCTAAAATGGAGGAATGTAGCAAATAATGTTGTAGCAGAGATAACACCAGGAGGCAGCTCAGATGAAAACTCTCACACACACGAGCTTTTAACCTCTGCACTAAATTCACCTTAAACCAGCAAATAATAGTCAACAAGACAGGAGAATACATGGGACCTCATCTTCGCTAACAATGAGGAGCTGGTACGATATATTACCATATCAAAAAATAATATACTCAGATCACAACATAATAGAGTTTCAAACATGTATGTGCAGGATCCCTGACCCACAAAATGTGATCAGTCACGAGGGAGCCTTCACCAAATTCAACTTCAATAACAAAAACATAAGGTGAAACCAAGTAAACCAAGTAAACCAAGTAAACCAGGTCCTAAATGATAAACTGAGAAGACAGCCTTAGCAACACGGACCCAAACTCTGTGGCACTCAAGGTATGCTCAAGGCACATTCCTTTAAGGACAAGGAAGAGAAGATGTAACCAAGAAAGAGAAAGGCGCTCCCTATACAGACGAAGGCATAGAAAAACAGAGCGGTTAAAAGAGACCAATATAGCTGTAATACGAAATGAGGCACTGGTCAGAGAAATAGCAAACATCGAACTAAAGCTAAAGGAATCTTGCAGGAGTCAAGAAATGCGGGAAAAACTAAAACCCATAAATGAAATTGGAAGAAACCCAAAACATTTCTTTCCTTATGCCAAATAAAAGTCGAGAATATCTTCCAGTACTGGGCCCCTACTTAGACGAGATGGGTTCTACACAGATGACAACAAGGAAATGAGTGAGCTATGACTCGGTTTTTAGAGAGCCGCTAACCAGACTGAATCGAAGACTTAAATGATTTTTTTTTTATGAGAGGGAGACAGTGGGGTATTTTAAATATAGTCAAATTGACTGGATTTCTTTGACTGGTAATCTGGAGTCCAGTGACGTTCTGTAGGTGGTACAGGCATTCTTTCTGAATCAGTGTGTAATACATTCTACCAGAGGTAATAATTTGCTTGACCTAGTCATGTCAAATAAAGAAACCATCGTTAATAATCTGGAGATCACTGAAGAGCTTAGCACAAGCGATCACAAATCAGTTACCTTTAATATTACCTGGGAGTTGGAAGTTTATAATGGATTAGGGGAACGCCTTTCTAATCTCGATTGGAGTAATGTAGCTAATGATTTTATTAACGATCATCATACTAACGGTAACGTAGGGATCTGCATTTATGATTTTTTTTCTTTATAATGTACAATGTGCTCGGAGTATATATGTATATTCCCAGAAGAGAAATTAGGTCAAATTGGAATGATCTCAGACGGATTGATAACAGACTAAAGCACCTATTAGAATAGAAAAGAGGAATTTATAGCCGCAACAAAGGAGGAGAGGGTAGCCTTATTGACAAATACCTCACAAAAGACTATTAATAATAGTGGAAGCTCACGGTATAGGAGCTACATTTCTAAGATGGATAGAGGCATGGCTTTCCAATACAAAGAAGAGAGTTTCCATTAATGAGGTTAAATCTGAGTGGGGACCGGTCACTAGGAGCGTTCCACAGGGATCAGTTTTGGGCCCATTGTTGTTCATTATTTACATTAATGACCTTAATGAAGAAATTAGAAGTGACATGAGCAAATTTGCTGTTTATACAAAAATGGGCCGAATAACTGATTCTGATGAAGATATCTATGAACTCCGGGAGGATTTAGACAAATTAATCAGATGAAGCTGAATGTGGACAAGTGTAAAATCCTAGTCCTTGGGGATGAAGATAACCCTCCATGTTATAAACCAGGTGAAACAGAGCTTGATCACACAGTGTGAAAAGGATTTGGGAGTCATAGTGAGCAGAAATCTGAAGCCAATACAACAGTGCCCAAGTGTGCCCAATAAGGCTAACAGACTACTAGGATTTATTTCAAGAAGTACATGTAACAGGAGTCCAGAAGTTATTTTACAGCTCTATACATAAGGCCTCACTCAGATTATGGCGCTCAGTTTTGGTCTTCTTAGTACGGGATGGATATAAGTTCATTGGAGAACATACAGAGAAGGATGACTAAAATGATTCACTGTTTAAGGAATCTCCCGTATGAAGATTGGCTTAGATCCTTGAATCTTCACTCTCTGGAGAGATGTAGAATGAGAGGAGATATCATCGAAGTGTATAAGTGGATGACGGGCATAAACAAAGGAGATTTTATTAAAACACTTTGGATATCGAATCAGGTAACAACAAGAAATGATGGCTTCAAGTTAGATAAATTTGGATTTCGAAAGGACGTAGGTAAGTACAGGTTTCTAAACAGAGTTGTCGATGTATGGAACAGTTTTCTGAGTAGGGGTAACTAAGGCTAGGACTATGGGTAGCTTTAAAAAAAGACTAGATAAATATATGAGTGGGAAGGCTGTGTGTGATTGGTGTCGTGGGTAGCTTTCATTCCACTATATGAGCCGGTACTGTGTGCCAAAATTGGACCATTTTATGTATATTTAAAGGTTGCATAAAATTTCATCTTTGGTTTCTCTCTATTGCAGATGGCATCCTCAGCACTGAGTATATGAAGTGCATCGGAATGATGGTTAGTAAGGTGTCCCCTTCCGACGCGAGGTGACGTACTTTGCATGTCACAGTTCTTTCACCTGAAGCAGAAACTACTCTCACTTTTCGTTGCCTTGATCTATGCCCGGTTCTGGAACGAGGCTCTGCATGGAGTGCAATCCGCTAACAATGACTTGGACATCCTCCAAAACCTTCGAGCATATCTGGACAAAGAAATCACGAATGCTGCTGCCATCACCTTCGCACGCCATCTCCGGTATCTTGCGGAGTACAGGGTTGGATTGGAGTTCTTCGATTAGAAAGCGGACATTGCAACAAAGCGTAATATGGTGACCAGCCTAGAGCGGGAAAATAAACCAGGGTGCCCCTGTCGCTTGCAAGGTGTCCCAGAGATCGGAGTCGGACTGGAGGAGTTCGTGACTATGAGGACGCTAAAGATGTTTAGCGTTATTGTTGAGCAGAGGAACGGGAAGGAAAAATCTTCCTTCTTGAATGAAGACCCCGAAACGTGGGAGACGAACACGACGTTCCTGGAAATGAAGAAGTCTCCGGGCTCTTTGAAGGTCGTGAACAAAGCAGCAGAAAGACGTGTTTCCCCCGTTCAAACCTTCAACGCGTCGCTGACCAAAGACGAGGAGAAGAAACAGTACCTTTCTCGCCTAATGGCGGATCGCTGTCAGCGCTTCTCTGCTCCGACCAAAGAGAAACTTATGGAGAGTGATTGCTGAATTATAGAGCGACAGATTGAGGTCCCACCTTATTTCGTTGTTCAAGTAGGCACGAGGAAGCATTATTACGAACGAGCGAGTGCAGCGAGCGGAGTGACGTTTTACTGGCAACTGATGTGACAAATGAGCGACCCGACACGACCCAACCGGACCCGACACGACCAGATGCTTTTGAAAGGCTAATAACTTTTTCCCTATACGGATTAGAGACTTAATTCCTTTTTAATCTGATAGTCCCATGAAATAAATTATGTTATTAACAGTTTGTTTCGCTGAAATTACGTGGTAATCCCCTAGAAAACCAAGGTAATTGAGGGAAAGTTTGGCCAAATTTCAATGTTTCTTCAACTTGAGAAGCGAATTGCGTGAGATTTTCTGTTGTGACACTATGTTTTCTTTACTGAATTCGAAAGAGAAAAGATGGGAGAATACGATTATGAATTTACATTAACGTTTTTATCAACTTTTAGTGAGAGAAATCAGCTGGGGAAAACACCCATTTTCAGTGATTTTTCAGTTGAATACATAGTCCATTAGTTGGCGATTGTCGATCAAAACCGATGATTTCTCACCCAAGAATTCATGACAAACACGTACATTATTAAAATCGAGTTGTACCTCCTCGTTAATGCACATATAATCCCTCCTTGTGATGGAGTGAATGAAGATGGAAGTTTTTCTTTTTCGGGCCACCCTGCCTGGGTGGGAGACGGCCCATGTGTTAATAATAATAATATAATGCAAGAACAACCTCAGGGAGGAACATTAAAATGGTATAAAATACCGACAGGTTGTTAGGTAAGACACATATGCAACAGTTAGGTATCTTTATTATGAAACGTTTCGCCTACACAGTAGGCTTCTTCAGTCAAGTACAGAAAAGTTGATAGAAGCAGAAGATACTTGAAGACGATGTAATCAGTCCATCACCCTTAAAGTTTTGAGGTGGTCAGTCCCTCAGTCTGGAGAAGAGCATTGTTCCATAGTATGAAACAATATGGAGAAGAAGTGACAGGATGGAGCTTTTATAGCGCCAGGAGGTGAGACGTAGGCCACTAGGAGAGGTAAGAACTCAGATGTTGAAAGGTTAGGTCCCTCTCAAACCCAGCCCCTCTCACTGGTGGAAGTTGTCGAAGTTGATTGCAGGTCTGTACCAAGATACCCTTGTGTTGCAGTGTCTGACAGATTGAACATTAAAATGGTATAAAATACCGACAGAATGTTAGGTAAGACACATATGCAACAGTTAGGTATCTTTATTATGAAACGTTTCGCCTACACAGTAGGCTTCTTCAGTCAAGTACAGAAAAGTTGATAGAAGCAGAAGATACTTGAAGACGATGTAATCAGTCCATCACCCTTAAAGTTTTGAGGTGGTCAGTCCCTCAGTCTGGAGAAGAGCATTGTTCCATAGTATGAAACAATATGGAGAAGAAGTGACAGGATGGAGCTTTTATAGCGCCAGGAGGTGAGACGTAGGCCACTAGGAGAGGTAAGAACTCAGATGTTGAAAGGTTAGGTCCCTCTCAAACCCAGCCCCTCTCACTGGTGGAAGTTGTCGAAGTTGATTGCAGGTCTGTACCAAGATACCCTTGTGTTGCAGTGTCTGACAGATTGAACATTAAAATGGTATAAAATACCGACAGGTTGTTAGGTAAGACACATATGCAACAGTTAGGTATCTTTATTATGAAACGTTTCGCCTACACAGTAGGCTTCTTCAGTCAAGTACAGAAAAGTTGATAGAAGCAGAAGATACTTGAAGACGATGTAATCAGTCCATCACCCTTAAAGTTTTGAGGTGGTCAGTCCCTCAGTCTGGAGAAGAGCATTGTTCCATAGTATGAAACAATATGGAGAAGAAGTGACAGGATGGAGCTTTTATAGCGCCAGGAGGTGAGACGTAGGCCACTAGGAGAGGTAAGAACTCAGATGTTGAAAGGTTAGGTCCCTCTCAAACCCAGCCCCTCTCACTGGTGGAAGTTGTCGAAGTTGATTGCAGGTCTGTACCAAGATACCCTTGTGTTGCAGTGTCTGACAGATTGAACATTAAAATGGTATAAAATACCGACAGGTTGTTAGGTAAGACACATATGCAACAGTTAGGTTTCTTTATTATGAAACGTTTCGCCTACACAGTAGGCTTCTTCAGTCAAGTACAGAAAAGTTGATAGAAGCAGAAGATACTTGAAGACGATGTAATCAGTCCATCACCCTTAAAGTTTTGAGGTGGTCAGTCCCTCAGTCTGGAGAAGAGCATTGTTCCATAGTATGAAACAATATGGAGAAGAAGTGACAGGATGGAGCTTTTATAGCGCCAGGAGGTGAGACGTAGGCCACTAGGAGAGGTAAGAACTCAGATGTTGAAAGGTTAGGTCCCTCTCAAACCCAGCCCCTCTCACTGGTGGAAGTTGTCGAAGTTGATTGCAGGTCTGTACCAAGATACCCTTTAAGGGTGATGGACTGATTACATCGTCTTCAAGTATCTTCTGCTTCTATCAACTTTTCTGTACTTGACTGAAGAAGCCTACTGTGTAGGCGAAACGTTTCATAATAAAGATACCTAACTGTTGCATATGTGTCTTACCTAACAACCTGTCGGTATTTTATACCATTTTAATGTTCAATCTGTCAGACACTGCAACACAAGGGTATCTTGGTACAGACCTGCAATCAACTTCGACAACTTCCACCAGTGAGAGGGGCTGGGTTTGAGAGGGACCTAACCTTTCAACATCTGAGTTCTTACCTCTCCTAGTGGCCTACGTCTCACCTCCTGGCGCTATAAAAGCTCCATCCTGTCACTTCTTCTCCATATTGTTTCATACTATGGAACAATGCTCTTCTCCAGACTGAGGGACTGACCACCTCAAAACTTTAAGGGTGATGGACTGATTACATCGTCTTCAAGTATCTTCTGCTTCTATCAACTTTTCTGTACTTGACTGAAGAAGCCTACTGTGTAGGCGAAACGTTTCATAATAAAGATACCTAACTGTTGCATATGTGTCTTACCTAACAACCTCAGGGAGGGTTGAATGTTTCCTCTTGCCTTTTCGGGTTGCAATCAATACATCACCTAATTATTTTCTTACAGGGGGAACGATATATAAACAAATATGCATCTGTTTATGTATGCATACATAAATTTTATGTACCTATGTACAAAGATAAATATATATATGTATACAGACATATATGCATACATACATATGTGCAAACATATAAACATACATGCATACATACATATGTGTAAACATATAAACATACATGCATACATACATGGCGGGGCCAGGAGCTGAGTCTCGACCCCTGCAACCACAATTAGGTGAGTACATACATACATACATACATACATACATAAATACATACATACATATATACGTTCAATCATTCATACATATATATAAAAATGAGTAAGAGAAAGCAGGTACATTCAAGTACACATATACATTTACAAAATGTTGAATAAACACATAAACACAAGCACATACATACACATACACTCTTACACAACACCACATACACAGCTGCATTCTTTTTCTCAAAAACATTTGGGCGTTTACATATGTTACTGTAGAAACATACATTCTCAAACATATATATGAAAAGTGTATGTATACTGAGGAATTCATATGCACACACATATATACACACTCGTGTATTATCTTTTGCAACATTAAAATCTTAAGACCACACTGCACTATTCCTTTTGCGTGCATTGAGGTAAACGGGGCTGGGCTTGTGAGATACTGGGATACCCTTCTGGACTGTGCAGCGAAAGAAATTGATCTCGTTATATATAGCGCTTGTTCTAATATTGCAGTGTTGCAAATATGCGGAAAATTTTGCGAGTTCTCGTATTTTTATTCTTGTCATACTAACTGAAGTTGAGTTACTTATAGAGAGGCAAAAAAAACCCACTACAATTAATGCAACACGACAGAACAAAATTAAATTTTAATCAGAAATGCTCCTTAGATATTCATGATAACTTTTGGTAACGTAGCAAGTTAGTGTGTAAAGGGCGGCGGCTCTCCGCCTGACTCAGATTAATGTTCAAAGTTCTATACAGACTTCCTTCTATACAGACTTCCATGAGAGGCATTTACAAAGTTCTCTCTCTTATGTAGGGATTTACACATTTCTGTGCACGTTGGTTCACATTTTTCATCAGGTACTATTTTTGTTTTGGCGGATTAACATTGTGAAGGTGACAAGTTTAATGAATCTCTCCATGGACTATCGTAGTAGAATTAAGAGTTATTGCTCACGTTGTCTAGTAAGTTTCCAGTGATTCTCTACCTCTGTGTTTGATAACATATTTCCGCTGGTCATAAGTCAGAATTATCTGACTACCACTTACAATGTTTTCTCATTGCAATGCAATATGAAATTATTATGGAAAAAATCATTAATGAATTATTCATATGTTTTTGTTTATCTTATGGTTTTGTTTCTTCTTCCATTCCATCTGCTACTGGGAGAGAGACTGAAATTATCTTGAATATTTAAATAATTCTTTTAATTATTACTTAAAAATTGTATAATTATTTCAGATTGTATAATTATAAGTAAGAAGAATTACCTACCGACATTTTTCACTCGACTTATATCGTAATTCATGATAACTGAAGCGACGTATCACAAATCAAATCATCCCAGGAAACTTCTTTTGTTTACACATGTTCATTGCTCATCTTTCTCTCCTGATAACCAAAAAAAATCGAGTTTTTAGTCTTTGGAATTCCTAGAGAATTAGCAATTTACGTATTTTATTCTGTGCTGCTAATGCCCTGTTTTTTTTTAAATTTGTATTGAAAGGAAGAACTGGATTTATTTATTAGAGTATTCA
Source organism: Cherax quadricarinatus (assembly GCF_038502225.1). Classification (NCBI taxonomy): domain Eukaryota; kingdom Metazoa; phylum Arthropoda; class Malacostraca; order Decapoda; family Parastacidae; genus Cherax; species Cherax quadricarinatus. The sequence goes on along the minus strand of NW_027199248.1, from coordinate 6,304 downwards.
AATATTTTTGAAAAAATTGAAATTCAAACAAGTTTTTCTTAATACTTATATAGAATTAGAGGACCAGATAAGGTTTAACGAAGAATACAAGATGATAAATACAAGATGATAAATACAACATGATAAATACAAGATGATAAATACAAGATGATAAATACAACATGATAAATACAAGATGATAAATACAACATGATAAATACAAGATGATAAATACAAGATGATAAATACAACATGATAAATACAAGATGATAAATACAACATGATAAATACAACATGATAAATACAAGATGATAAATACAAGATGATAAATACAAGATGATAAATACAAGATGATAAATACAACATGATAAATACAAGATGATAAATACAACATGATAAATACAAGAGGGAAGTTGAATGAGCATTGTACCTCAACAGGATAAATTGTACAGATAAGTGTAAATTACCTTAACAGGATAAATTATTTTTATTAAGATTGCTGTAAATAAAGAGTGTGTTGCTTCTTTATTTACTGTATGTGTCTAGCTACAGGTGATGGTTGGAAACAACGGTGTACAAGATATCTGCTTCGTTATACGAGAACCAAGATTAAACAAAAACCTCCCCAGAAACGCCGTCTCAAGAGAGACTTTGTATATTACATCATGTGATGGCAGAGTGAGGGAGTCTGACATGTTACTGGTCACACACTCATTATGTAAATAACAAAAAGATACAATAATGTGACTGGAACATTACATAAATAACCCGCACATAGGAGAGAGTAGCTTACCACGACGTTTCGGTCCGACTTGGATCATTTGCAATGTCACACTAACAAAAAGGAGAGAAAGAGGTAGTATGTATAGGCCAGAAGACAGGGACGAGATAAGAGAGGAAGTAGAACAGGAAAAAGAGAGTTAGCGAAAGAGGTAGTAGTAGTAGTAGTAGTAGTAGTAGTAGTAGTAGTAGTAGTAGTAGTGGTAGTAGTGGCGTTAAAGACAAGGGAGCTAGGGGCCTACAAGTGAGATAGGGGCCCACAAAGGGTAGGAACATGAACACAAGAGGGAGAAAAATAATAATGGACCAAACATCAAAGTTATATGAAAGAAAACCCAAAGGATAATTAAATAAACCAATCTCTTAAATATGTAATTCAACAAGTGATTATTCAAAATAAATATTTCTTTTCAATATTTTATTGATTTGAGTCTGGAAACCATGGAGATACTGGAACTGCATGGCGCTGAATAATTTGTGCTGAAATGGCTTGACGCTGAAAAGGAGGCGCTGAACTGGCATTGAGAAGTTGGGCCGTCTCAGAATATACATATTTTAAACTCACCCTGATGACATGCTACAAGTATTTCAGGTATGTCACCTGGAAAGCTGAAAATGCCTTACCAGGGTTGGGGTGATTGCCCATTTCTCACGATATCGAAATAGTGAGTGTTATCAGCACATCAATGCTTATTCACTGCAGTGACCTGGCGGTGATGCTAGAGTATAGATAACTTACCTGGGTGTGTGTATCGTATCCATATGGCACTACCGAGTCGTGATACCGATATAGATGGCTTGACTGAAGGTAAGATGAATCCACTCTTCTTTGGTCACTTCTAGTCACGTTGAAGGTCGTTTAGTAACACGGGGACAGTTCTTTGTACACACTAATGTTATTGTTCACAAGTCTGTTCAACACGCCATGTACCTTTCAAATTATTTTTTCAGCGTTACTCGAATTAACATCACTTGTCCGCAGATTTTAACCTGTGAAAGTTAAGGATCAGCAGATATTGTCTGCAATGGAGAATTAATGGCGAGTCCTCGCTTACCAGAGACAACTATTGGCACTTCACCACTCTATGTTTGCTTCAGTTCTACATAATGACTCTTCGAGTACGAATAAGCTACACGGAGAGTACACGGCTTGACCTCGAATTTACGTTTCAGCATTGTGTGATCGTTGGTAATGTTCTGTTCCGGTTCACTCGCTCACTGAGGACGATCTTGCATGAGTCTTGCATACTCGATAAACTGGTGTCGTCCACACCTCCTTCTATGGGTGTAATAATGTTGACAATGTCTGAAAAACATGCCAGCCATCATTACATAGCTGAGTAAAGAAAGACAAATTCTCTGATTCTGACGCATTTCACTTTAAATGAATCTTACTAAATAATTAAACTAAGAGATTATTTTTACATACTTATTTTAAAGATTTTAAGAAGAGAGTTTTCTCTGGCAAACACTGACAATAAATATTACTCAGTTTCTGATAGACAGAGAAGAAAGGTGTCTTGTCCATAGTCCAGTTTTTTATGTTTTTATCTACATCCTGACCAGATTAAATTTTAAACATGCTTGATTAGGAACTCTTGAGTAAGATGTGAGCTGTTTGCTTCATGTACAAATTCTCTCTCCATCTATCTAATGAAAAGATAGAGGAATCATAACACTATTGATAAGCATCTGCCTCTTTTTATATCAGAACGAGAAAAGAGGGGTCACAGCCCCCCTCCTGCTTGCCAAATTTTGAATATAAATTTCTCCATGAAATGAGTATATTTTTGTACGCATCTCATTGGCCAAAAGAGAGGCATATATAGGCGTATTAAAAGAGGGGATGGGCAGTTAAGAAATCAATATATTCAATTAAAGAGAGAAAAAAAGAAAGGAATAAAAAAAGCAAAAAGGGATTATGAGGCTAAGGTAGGAAGGGATTCAAAGACTAACCCAAAAGGGTTCTTTCAGGTATACAGAAGTAAGATTAGGGACAAGATTGGCCCACTTAAGAGTAACTCTGGTCAGATCACTGACAGTGATAAGGATATGTGTGAAATTCTAACTACCTACTTCCTCTCAGTTTTCACCCAGGAAAATACTAGCGATATTCCTGAAATAATAAATTATGTAGAACAGGATGATAATAACTATGTACGATTGCGGTAACTAGTGACATGGTCCTCAGACAAATAGTGAAACTAAAACCTAACAAATCCCCAGGCCCTGATGAACTGTTTTCATGGGTGTTAAGGGAATGTAAAGAGAAACTTAGCATACCTTTGGCTAATCTTTTTAACATATCACCACAAACTGGCATAGTGCCTGATAAGTGGAAAATGGTAAATGTAATACCTATTTACAAGGCAGGTAACAGGTCCTTGGCTTCGAACTATAGACCAATAAACCTTACCTCCATAGTGGGAAAATTTATGGAATCAATAATTGCCGAAGCAATTCGTAGCCATCTTGACAGGCACAGATTGATTAATGAATCTCAACACGGTTTTACAAAGGGGCGTTCCTGTCTTACGAATTTACTAACTTTTTTCACTAAGGTGTTTAAGGAGGTAGATCATGGTAATGAATATGATATTGTGTATATGGACTTCAGTAAGGCTTTCGATAGAGTACCACACCAGAGGCTATTGAGGCAACTTAAGACACACGGAATAGGAGGAGAAATTTTTTCCTGGGCAGAGGCATGGCTGACAAATAGACAGCAGAGAGTTTGCATAAATGGGGAGAAATCAGAATGGGGGCACGTCACAAGCGGTGTTCCTCAGGGGTCAGTGTTGGGCCCGTTGTTGTTCATAATTTACATAAACGACATAGATGAGGGAATAAATAGCGACATAAGCAAATTTGCTGATGACACCAAAATAGGCCGTCCAATTCATTCTAATGAGGACACTAGAGCACTACAGGATGATTTGAATAGACTGACGCAATAGTTGGAGAAGTGGCAGGTGCAGTTTAATATTGACAAATGTAAAGTTCTAAATGTTGGACAGGTAAATAACCATGCCACATATAAACTAAATAATGTAGATCTTAATACTACTGATAGCGAAAAGGATTTAGGAGTTCTGGTTAGCAGTAATCTAAAACCAAGACGATAGTGCATTAGTGTTCGCAATAAATCTAACAGAATTCTTGGCTTCATATCTAGAAGTATAAATAATAGAAGTCCTCAGGTTGTTCTTCAACTCTATATATCCTTGGTTAGGCCTCATTTAGACTATGCTGCTCAGTTCTGGTCACCGTATTACAGAATGGATATAAATGCTCCGGAAAACGTACAAAGGAGGATGACAAAGATGATCCCATGTATCAGAAATCTTCCTTACGAGGATAGACTGAGGGCCCTGAATCTGCACTCTCTCGAAAGGCGTAGAATTAGGGGGGATATAATAGAGGTGCATAAATGGAAAACAGGAATAAATAAAGGGTATGTAAATAGCGTGCTGAAAATTTCCAGCCAAGACAGGACTCGCAGCAATGGTTTCAAGTTGGAAAAATTCAGATTCAGAAAGGATATAGGAAAGCACTGGTTTGGTAATAGAGTTGTGGATGAGTGGACAAACTCCCGAGTACAGTTATTCAGGCTAAAAAGTTGTGTAGTTTTCAAAATAGGTTAGATAAATACATGAGTGGGTGTGGGTGGGTGTGAGTTGGACCTAACTAGCTTGTGTTGCTGGGTCTGGTGCAGTGCTCCATCCTTGAGTGGAGATGATCAGAATGGGTGGGTCATTGGGCTAATCCGGGGGGTGTCATTGGTATAATCCGTGGGGGGGTACATGGACCTGCTCCGCATGGGTCAGTAGGCCTGTTGCAGTGTTCCTTCTTTCTTATGTTCTTATGTACGTATTTTTGTATGTATGTATGTATGTATGTATGTATGTATGTATATATATATATATATATATATATATATATATATATATATATATATATATATATATATATATATATATATATATATATATATATATATATATATATATATATATACATGTATATATATATATATTCTTTCTTCTTCTTTCTTTCAACAAACCGGCCGTATCCCACCAAGGTGGGGTGGGCCAAAAGGAAAAATGAAAGTTTCTCCTTTTACATTTAGTAATATATACAGGAGAAAGGGTTACTAGCCCCTTGCTCCCGGCATTTTAGTCGCCTCTTACAACACGCATAGCTTACGGAGGAAGAATTCTGTTCCACTTCCCCATGGAGAATATATATATATATATATATATATATATATATATATATATATATATATATATATATATATATATATATATATATATATGTATATATATATATATATATATATATATATATATATATATATATATATATATATATATATATATGTATATATATATATATATATATATATATATATATATATATATATATATATATATATATATATATATATATACTTATATATATATACTTATATATATATATATATATATATATATATATATATATATATATATATATATATATATATATATATATATATATATATATATATATAATATATATATATATATATATATATATACATATATATATATATATATATATATATATATATATATATATATATATATATATATATATATATATATATATATATATATATACATATATATATATAAGTATATATACATATATATATATATATATATATATATATATATATATATATATATATATATATATATATATATATACATATATATATATATATATATATATATATATATATATATATATATATATATATATATATATATATATATATATACATATATATATATATATATATATATATATATATATATATATATATATATATATATATATATATATATATATATATATATTTTATTTTTATTTTTATCACACCGGCCGATTCCCACCAAGGCAGGGTGGACCGAAAAAGAAAAACTTTCACCATCATTCACTCCATCACTGTCTTGCCAGAAGGGTGCTTTACACTACAGTTTTTAAACTGCAACATTAACACCCCTCCTTCAGAGTGCAGGCACTGTACTTCCCATCTCCAGGACTCAAGTCCGGCCTGCCGGTTTCCCTGAATCCCTTCATAAATGTTACTTTGCTCACACTCCAACAGCACGTCAAGTATTAAAAAACCATTTGTCTCCATTCACTCCTATCAAACACGCTCACGCATGCCTGCTGGAAGTCCAAGCCCCTCGCACACAAAACCTCCTTTACCCCCTCCCTCCAACCCTTCCTAGGCCGACCCCTACCCCGCCTTCCTTCCACTACAGACTGATACACTCTTGAAGTCATTCTGTTTCGCTCCATTCTCTCTACATGTCCGAACCACCTCAACAACCCTTCCTCAGCCCTCTGGACAACAGTTTTGGTAATCCCGCACCTCCTCCTAACTTCCAAACTACGAATTCTCTGCATTATATTCACACCACACATTGCCCTCAGACATGACATCTCCACTGCCTCCAGCCTTCTCCTCGCTGCAACATTCATCACCCAC
>NW_027199247.1:0-34161 GCF_038502225.1 Cherax quadricarinatus | reverse complement strand
ATACTTCTAAACTGTTGTATTCTGGGCACCTCTGCAAAAACAGTGATTATGTGTGAGTGAGGTGAAAGTGTTGAATGATGATGAAAGTATTTTCTTTTGGGGGATTTTCTTTCTCTTTGGGTCACCCTGCCTCGGTGGGAGACGGCCGACTTGTTGGAAAAAAATATGTATATATATATACAGGGGATCCCCGCTTTATGATCAGCTCCCAATGCGACCAATTATGTAAGTGTATTTATGTAAGTGCGTTTGTACGTGTATGTTTGGGGGTCTGAAATGGACTAATCTAATTCACAATATTCCTTATGGGAACAAATTCGTTCAGTAATGGCACCTGAACATACTCCTGGAATTAAATAATATCATAAGGCTGGGGTCCACTGTATATATATATATACAGTGGACCCCCGGTTCCCGATGCTATTGGTATCTGATAAATTCGGTAGCCGATGCATTTGATCGAAGAAAATTTGCCTCGCTTCCCGATACAAAACCCGGTATGCGATACGATGCATACGAGACGTGTCCAGTGTTTACAAGCCAGCCAGTGTGCGCGCATCTAACGATACATTAGGTACATTCCATATTATTGTTTCTGCAAAATAAGTCACCATGGACCCCAAGAAAGCTTCTAGTGCCAACCCATCGAGACCAAGGGTGCTAATGACTATTGAAATTAAGGAAATGTGTGCAAAGTGGCTTGAAGTGCAAACCTTTTTTGATGAAAATCACCCTGACACAGCTACTGCAAGCCGTATTGTGAACCACTTTAGGAAAGTCATAAAGGAATAAGAGGTACAGGCCTCTATGGACAGATATGTTTTGCGACAGAAGTCCAGTGACTCTCAAGCTGATCCTAGTGGCATTAAAAGAAGAAGGGAAGTAACCCCGGAAAAGGACTTGCTACCTCAAGTCCTAATGGAGGGGGATTCACCTTCTAAACATTAAAAACTTCAACATTCTCCCCTCCTCCCATCCCATCAATCATCTCCAAATCTTCATTAAAGGTAAGTGTCAATTATTCTGTTGTGATTATTCTATTGATATTATTGTTATTGTAATTATTATATTGCATTAAACTTAATATATCATGTGGTAAAAGTTTTTTTTTTCATACTTTTGGGTGTCTTGCACGGATTAATTTGATTTCCATTATTTCTTATGGGGAAAATTGATTCGCTTTCCAATAATTTTGGTTTACGATGAGCTCTCAGGAATGGATTAATATCGTGAACCGGGGGTCCACTGTATAAATGCAGTGGTCCCTCGTTTTTCGTAATTAATCCGCTCCTGGAGGAGCTATTATAAACGAAATTTACGATTTGCGGATCAATTTTCCCCATAAGAAATAATGTAAATACAATTAATCCGTTCCTGACACCCAGAAGTATTAAAACAAAAATTTTTTTTTACATGAAATATACATGTAGTACATAAACAATACAATGGGAAATGATGAATGAAACATTAACAGCATAACACTTACCTTTATTGGAGATTCTTCTTAGTGTATGGGAGACTGTAGGAGGAGAGAGATTGGATTGTTTACAGTTTGGAAGGGAATCCCCTTCCAGCAACACCTCAGGTACCAATTGCTTCTCTGGGGTTGCTTCTCTTCTCTGTTTCTTAATGCCACTAGGACCACCTTGAGAGTCACTCTAGTCCTGCCTCGCAAAGTAACTGTGGAGAGAGCTCTGTTTCTGGCGTCTCTAACACTTCCCTAAAATGGCCCAAGACTTTGTCACTGTATATATTTCTCACCTTCTTTACCACAGGCTTGGCACTAGAAGCTTTCTTTGGAGCCATGGTAGCTTATTTAGTACTTGCAAGCTCTAAAATGAGTGGAATATTATGAAATATTTCGTAGGAGCACTTGAGGGGACCTTCACTCAATGGTAAACAATGCCAGACTGGCTGGGTAGGTAGGCCGCCCCGGCTCACACCGTGCGTATGCGTCCCGGACGAACTACTATTCGCGAGTCAACCTATGAAAAGCGAGTCCATGTTTATACGAAAATACCCCTATGATTGGCGAAATTTACGATTGCCGAGAACTACGAAAAGCGAAGGACAACTGTATATATATATATATATATATATATATATATACAGTGGACCCCCGCATAACGATCACCTCCAAATGCGACCAATTATGTAAGTGTATTTATGTAAGTGCATTTGTACGTGTATGTTTGGGGGAATGGAATGGACTAATCTACTTCACAATATTCCTTATGGGAACAAATTCGGTCAGTACTGGCACCTGAACATACTTCTGGAGTGAAAAAATATCGTTAACCGGGGGTCCACTGTATATATATATAATATATATATAAATATATATATATATATATATATAAATATATATATATAAATATATATATATATATAAATATATATATATACAGTGGACCCCCGCTTAACGATCACCTCCAAATGCGACCAATTATGTAAGTGTATTTATGTAAGTGCGTTTGTACGTGTATGTTTGGGGGTCTGAAATGGACTAATCTACTTCACAATATTCCTTATGGGAAAAAATTCGGTCAGTACTGGCACCTGAACATACTACTGGAATGAAAAAAGTTCGTTAACCGGGGGTCCACTGTATATATATATATATATATATATATATATATATATATATATATATATATATATATATATATATATATATATATATATATATATATATATATATATACAGTGGACCCCCGCATACCGTATGCATCGCATAGTGTTCAATCCGCATACCGCTCGCTTTTATCGCAAAAATTTTGCCTCGCATACCGCTCAAAAACCCGCTCACCGCTCTTCGTCCGAGACGCGTCCAATGTGCGCCCTTAGCCAGCTTCACATGTGCTGCCGGTGGCATTGTTTACCAGCCAGCCTCCGCGGTAACATCCAAGCATACAATCGGAACATTTCGTATTATTACAGTGTTTTTGGTGATTTTATCTGGAAAATAAGTGACCATGGGCCCCAAGAAAGCTTCTAGTGCCAACCCTACAGGAATAAGGGTGAGAATTACTATAGAGATGAAGAAAGAGATCATTGATAAGTATGAAAGTGGAGTGCGTGTCGCCGACCTGGCCAGGTTGTACAAGAAACCCAAATCAACCATCGCTACTATTGTGGGCAACAGAAAGGCAATCAAGGAAGCTGTTCTTGCCAAAGGTTTAACTGTGTTTTCGAAACAGAGATCGCAAGTGATGGAAGATGTTGAGAGACTCTTATTGGTGTGGATAAATGAAAAACAGCTAGCAGGAGATAGCGTCTCTCAAGCGATCATAAGCGAAAAGGCTAGGAAGTTGCATGAGGATTTAATTAAAAAAATGCCTGCAACTAGTGATGATGTGAGTGAATTTAAGGCCAGCAAAGGTTGGTTTGAGAGATTTAAGAAGCGTAGTGGCATACATAGTGTGATAAGGCATGGTGAGGCTGCCAGTTCGGACCACAAAGCAGCTGAAAAATATGTGCAGGAATTCAAGGAGTACATAGACAGTGAAGGACTGAAACCTGAACAAGTGTTTAATTGTGACGAAACAATCCTGTTTTGGAAGAAAATGCCAAGCAGGACCTACATTACTGAGGAGGAAAAGGCACTCCCAGGACATAAGCCTATGAAAGACAGGCTTACTTTGTTGATGTGTTCCAATGCTACTGGTGATTGCAAAGTGAAGCCTTTATTAGTGTATCACTCTGAAACTCCCAGACCGTTCAGGCAAAAGAATGTCCTCAAGGAGAATTTGTGTGTGCTGTGGAGGGCAAACAGTAAGGCATGGGTCACTAGGGACTTTTTCTATGACTGGTTACACCATGCATTTGCCCCCAATGTGAAAGATTACCTAACTGAAAAGAAATTAGAACTTAAGTGCCTCCTGGTGTTAGACAATGCCCCTGGTCATCCTACAGATGTGGCAGAGCGACTTTATGGGGACATGAAATTCATTAAGGTGAAGTTTTTGCCTCCTAATACCACTCCTCTCCTGCAGCCAATGGACCAGCAGGTTATTGCAAACTTCAAAAAACTGTACACAAAAGCTCTGTTTGAAAGGTACTTTGTAGTGACCTCAGAAACTCAACTGACTCTAAGAGAGTTTTGGAGAGAGCACTTTAATATCCTCAATTGTGTAAACCTTGTAGGTAAGGCTTGAGAGGGAGTGACTAAGAAGACCTTGAACTCTGCTTGGAAGAAACTGTGGCCAGAATGTGTAGACAAAAGGGATTTTGAAGGGTTTGAGGCTAACCCTGAGAATCCTATGCCAGTTGAGGAATCCATTGTGGCATTGGGAAAGTCCTTGGGGTTGGAGGTTAGTGGGGATGATGTGGAAGAGTTGGTGGAGGAGGACAATGAGGAACTAACCACTGATGAGCTGATAGATCAACTTCAACAGCAAGAGGCCAGACCTGAGGAAACTGGTTCGAAGGAGGGGAGAGAGAAATTGAAGAAATTGCCTACTACAAAGATTAAGGAAATCTGTGCAAAGTGGCTTGAAGTGCAAACCTTCATGGATGAAAATCACCCTCACACAGCTATTGCAAGCCGTGCTGGTGATTATTACACTGACAATGTTGTGAAACACTTTAGGGAAGTCATAAAGGAACGAGAGGTACAGGCCACTATGGACAGATATGTTGTGCGAAAGAAGTCCAGTGACTCTGAAGCTGGTCCTAGTGGCATTAAAAGAAGAAGGGAAGTAACCCCAGAAAAGGACTTGCCACCTCAAGTCTTAATGGAAGGGGATTCCCCTTCTAAACACTAACACTCTCTCTCCCCTCCTCCTATCCCATCAATCATCACCAGATCTTCAATAAAAGTAAGTGTCATGTAATTGTGCAAGAAAGCCTAGAGAACAAATGGATTTGTCAGTTAAAAATAGGAGAGGAGAGTTATTAAATGGAGAGTTAGAGGTATTGGGAAGATGGAGGGAATATTTTGAGGAATTGTTAAATGTTGATGAAGATAGGGAAGCTGTGATTTTGTGTATAGGACAAGGAGGAATAACATCTTGTAGGAGTGAGGAAGAGCCAGTTGTGAGTGTGGGGGAAGTTCGTGAGGCAGTAGGTAAAATGAAAGGGGGTAAGGCAGCCGGGATTGATGGGATAAAGATAGAAATGTTAAAAGCAGGTGGGGATATAGTTTTGGAGTGGTTGGTGCAATTATTTAATAAATGTATGGAAGAGGGTAAGGTACCTAGGGATTGGCAGAGAGCATGCATAGTTCCTTTGTATAAAGGCAAAGGGGATAAAAGAGAGTGCAAAAATTATAGGGGGATAAGTCTGTTGAGTATACCTGGTAAAGTGTATGGTAGAGTTATAATTGAAAGAATTAAGAGTAAGACGGAGAATAGGATAGCAGATGAACAAGGAGGCTTTAGGAAAGGTAGGGGGTGTGTGGACCAGGTGTTTACAGTGAAACATATAAGTGAACAGTATTTAGATAAGGCTAAAGAGGTCTTTGTGGCATTTATGGATTTGGAAAAGGCGTATGACAGGGTGGATAGGGGGGCAATGTGGCAGATGTTGCAAGTGTATGGTGTAGGAGGTAGGTTACTGAAAGCAGTGAAGAGTTTTTACAAGGATAGTGAGGCTCAAGTTAGAGTATGTAGGAAAGAGGGAAATTTTTTCCCAATAAAAGTAGGCCTTAGACAAGGATGTGTGATGTCACCGTGGTTGTTTAATATATTTATAGATGGGGTTGTAAGAGAAGTAAATGCGAGGGTCTTGGCAAGAGGCGTGGAGTTAAAAGATAAAGAATCACACACAAAGTGGGAGTTGTCACAGCTGCTCTTTGCTGATGACACTGTGCTCTTGGGAGATTCTGAAGAGAAGTTGCAGAGATTTGTGGATGAATTTGGTAGGGTGTGCAAAAGAAGAAAATTAAAGGTGAATACAGGAAAGAGTAAGGTTATGAGGATAATAAAAAGATTAGGTGATGAAAGATTGGATATCAGATTGGAGGGAGAGAGTATGGAGGAGGTGAACGTATTCAGATATTTGGGAGTGGACGTGTCAGCGGATGGGTCTATGAAGGATGAGGTGAATCATAGAATTGATGAGGGAAAAAGAGTGAGTGGTGCACTTAGGAGTCTGTGGAGACAAAGAACTTTGTCCTTGGAGGCAAAGAGGGGAATGTATGAGAGTATAGTTTTACCAACGCTCTTATATGGGTATGAAGCGTGGGTGATGAATGTTGCAGCGAGGAGAAGGCTGGAGGCAGTGGAGATGTCATGTCTGAGGGCAATGTGTGGTGTGAATATAATGCAGAGAATTCGTAGTTTGGAAGTTAGGAGGAGGTGCAGGATTACCAAAACTGTTGTCCAGAGGGCTGAGGAAGGGTTGTTGAGGTGGTTCGGACATGTAGAGAGAATGGAGCGAAACAGAATGACTTCAAGAGTGTATCAGTCTGTAGTGGAAGGAAGGCGGGGTAGGGGTCGGCCTAGGAAAGGTTGGAGGGAGGGGGTAAAGGAGGTTTTGTGTGCGAGGGACTTGGACTTCCAGCAGGCATGCATGGGCGTGTTTGATAGGAGTGAATGGAGACAAATGGTTTTTAATACTTGACGTGCTGTTGGAGTGTGAGCAAAGTAACATTTATGAAGGGATTCAGGGAAACCGGCAGGTCGGACTTGAGTCCTGGAGATGGGAAGTACAGTGCCTGCACTCTGAAGGAGGGGTGTTAATGTTGCGGTTTAAAAACTGTAGTGTAAAGCACCCTTCTGGCAAGACAGTGATGGAGTGAATGATGGTGAAAGTTTTTCTTTTTCGGGCCACCCTGCCTTGGTGGGAATCGGCCAGTGTGATAAAAAAATAATAAAAATAAAAAAATAAAATATATATTTATATAAATATTTATATATATATATTTATATATATATATATATTTATATATATATATATATATATATATATATATATATATATATATATATATATATTTATATATATGTATATATATACAGTGGACCCTCACTTAACGCTATTAATCCGTTCCTGAGAGCTCAATGTTAGGTGAAATTATCGTTAGGCGAATTAATTTTCCCCATAAGAAATAATGGAAATCAAATTAGTCCGTGCAAGACACCCAAAAGTATGAAAAAAAAAATTTTTACCTCATGAAATATTCATTTTAATACACACAAACTGAAGAAGACATGCACAGTTACATGACACTTACCTTTATTGAAGATCTGGTGATGATTGATGGGATGGGAGGAGGGGAGAGTGTTGATGGTCTTAGTGTTTAGAAGGGGAATCCCCTTCCATTACGACTTGAGGTGCCAAGTCCTTTTCCAGGGTTACTTCCCTTCTTCTTTTAATGCCACTAGGACCAACTTGAGAGTCACTGGACTTCTGTCACACAACATATCTGTCCATAGAGGCCTGCACCTCTCGTTCCTTTATGACTTTCCTATAGTGTTTCACAACATTGTCAGCGTAATAGTCACCAGCACGGCTTGCAATAGCTGTCTGAGGGTGATTTTCATCCTTAAAGGTTTGCACTTCAAGCCACTTTGCACATATTTCCTTAATCTTAGAAGTAAGCAACTTCTTCAATTTCTCTCTCCCCTCCTCTGAAGCATTTTCCTCAGGTGTGGCCTCTTGCTGTTGAAGATGATCTAGCAGCTCATCAGTTGTTAGTTCTTCATTGTCCTCCTCCACCAACTCTTCCACATCCTCCCCACTAACCTCCAACCTCAAGGACTTCCCCAATGCCACAATTGATTCATCAACTGGCATACTTTTCTCAGGGTTAGCCTCAAATCCTTCAAAATCCCTTTGGTCTACACATTATGGCCACAGTTTCTTCCAAGCAGAGTTCAAGGTCCTCTTAGTCACTCCCTCCCAAGCTTTACCCATAAGGTTTACAAAATTGAGAATATTAAAGTGATCTCTCCAAAACTCTCTTAGAGTCAATTGAGTTTCTGAGGTCACTACAGAGCACCTTTCAAACAGAGCTTTTGTGTACAGTTTTTTGAAGTTTGCAATGACCTGCTGGTCCATGGGCTGCAGGAGAGGAGTGGTATTAGGAGGCAAAAACTTCACCTTAATGAAGCTCATGTCCCCACAAAGTCGCTCTGCCAAGTCTGTAGGATAACCAGGGTCATTGTCTAACACCATGAGGCACTTAAGGTCTAATTTATTTTCAGTTAGGTAATTTTTCACAGTGGTGGCAAATGCATGGTGTAAACAGTCATAGAAAAAGTCCCTAGTGACTCAAGCCTTACTGTTTGCCCTCCACAGCACACACAAATTAGCCTTGAGGATATTCTTTGGCCTGAATGCTCTGGGAGTTTCAGTGATACACCAATAAAGGCTTTACTTTGCAATCACCACTAGCATTGGCACACATTAACAGAGTAAGCCTGTCTTTCAGAGGCTTATGTCATGGGAGTGCCTTTTCCTCCTGAGTAATGTAGGTCCTGCTTGGCATTTTCTTCCAAAACAGGCCTGTTTCGTCACAATTAAGCACTTGTTCATGTTTCAGTCCTTCACTCTCTCCGTACTCCTTGAAATCATGCACATATTTTTCAGCTGCTTTTTGGTTCGAACTGGCAGCCTCACCATGCCTTATCACACTATGTATGCCACTGCGCTTCTTAAATCTCTCAAACCAACCTTTGCTGGCCTTAAATTCACTAACATCATCACTAGTTGCAGACATTTTTCTAATTAAATCGTCATGCAACTTCCTAGCCTTTTCACTTATGATCGCTTTAGAGATGCTATCTTTTTTTCGTTTATCCACACCAATAACAGTCTCTCAACATCTTCTATCACTTGCGATCTCTGTTTCGAAAACAAAGTTGCACCTTTGGCAAGAACAGCTTCTTTGATTGCTGTTTTCTTGGCCACAATAGCAGCGATTGTTGACTGGGGTTTACTATACAACCTGGCCAGCTCGGAGACACGCACTCCACTTTCTTTCTTAGCAGTGATCTCTTTCTTCATATCCATAGTAATTCTCACTCTTATTCCTGTAGGGTTGGCACTAAAAGCTTTGTTGGGGCCCATGGTCACTTATTTTGCAGGTGAAATCACTAAAAACGCTGTAATAATACGATATGTTCTGATTGTATGCTTGGATGTGACCGCAGAGGCTGGCTTGTAAACAATGCCACCAGTGGAACAAGTGAGGCTGGCCCAGGCCGCACATGGACGCGTCTTGGACGAATCGCGTTGAGCAAGTTTTTTAGCGCTAGGCAAGGCAAAATTTTTGTGTTAAAATGTATCGCTAGGCGGATTTAACGTTATGTGATGCCATCATTAGGCGAGGGCCCACTGTATATATATATATATATATATATATATATATATATATATATATATGTCGTGCCGAATAGGCAGAACTTGCGATCTTGTCTTAAATAGCAACGCTCATCTTGCCATATAGGACAAGCAAAAATTTGTGTATGCAATAATTTCGCCAAAATCATTCTGAACCTAACGAAAAAAATATATTTCACTGTGTTTGTTTAGTATTAAATTATTGTAAACAAATCTAAAATATATTTAGTTGGGTTAGGCTAAAATAAATTGTTTTTGTTATAATAAGGTTAGGTAAGTTTTCTAAGTTCCTTTTGGTGCAAAATTATAAATTTTTACATCAACATTAATGAAAAAAATATATCTTTAAACGTATAAGAGAAATTTTTAGAAAGGACTTAATTTTAAATGAGTTCTTGCTAATTGACCAATTTTACATATTCGGCACGACATATATTATTATTATTATTTTTATTATTATTATCACACTGGCCGATTCCCACCAAGGCAGGGTGGCCCGAAAAAGAAAAACTTTCACCAGTATCTTAGATGATACTGAAACCTATTCTAAACTTAGGAAAAATCCCCTAGAAACCGTTAACAGCAATTTCAATAAAACAATAAAACTTCTACTGAAAGGCAAAGATGAATTAGTCAAACAATTTACTTCCACTAATCCATCTTTGCCTTACATGTATGGACTAATAAAAACACACAAACCAGGGAATCCAGTCAGACCAATTATTAGCTCCATAGGGTCAGTTTCATATAAATTATTCAAATGGCTTGTTGATATTTTGAGCCCTATTGTTGGCAAAATTTCTAACTTTAATGTTAAAAACAACATAGACTTGGTTGATAAATTAAGCTCCTTGACTGACTTAAATGATTTTAACATGGTTAGTTTTGATGTTACTTCCTTGTTTACGAAAGTTCCTGTTGATGATTTATTAAGTTTCTTATCTGAAGAACTCGTTAACTATGATTTACCATTGCCAGTTCCTACTATCATTAAACTTATTAAACTTTGCATTGTTGATGCAAAAATTTGTATTTAATGATAAATTTTACACTCAGAAGTTTGGTATGGCAATGGGAAATCCTCTTTCACCTGTTCTTAGTAACCTATACATGGAATTTTTTGAAACAAGGTTACTTAACACAATCCTCCCTAATAGAGCTAAATGGTTCAGATATGTTGATGATATTTTGTGTCTTATGCCCAAAAATGTAGATATACACCATTTCCTTGGAAAATTAAATAGCTTAGCTCATTCTATAAACTTTACTGTTGAGTTTGAAGAAAATAACTCATTGCCTTTTCTAGATGTTTTAATTATTAAGGGTAATAATGAATTCAAATTTAAAATTTACAGAAAACCTACAAATAACTGTTCCTATGTCCACTATTATTCCTCGCATCAAGATAGAGTCAAACTGTCTGTTTTCTCATCAATGTTTCTGAGAGCTTTACGAATTTGTAGTCCTGAGTTCATAGATGAGGAAATATCCAAAATTTATGAAATAGGTAATGATTTAAAATACCCAAGAAATGTAATTGATAAATCTTTTAAAGTTGCTAGAAATACTTTTTACAATCCAAAAAGGGACAACCAGCCTTATTCAACTAAAAATATGTTGGCTCTCCCTTACCATGAAAACTTGGTTGATATGCCTTCTCTTCTTAAGACTTTTAATATTAAAGTTGTATTCAAAAATCTTGATACAGTAAAAAAACTTATGATGAAGAATTCCCCCCAAAATGCTGATGATGTGTCTATAAGATTCCTTGTAAAATTTGCGATAAAGTTTATTACGGTCAAACTGGTAAAAATCTCGAACTAAGATTAAAACAACATAAATATAGCATTAGAACTGGACAAGGTTCCAATGCTCTATTTATTCATGTAAGAGATTTTAACCATCCAATTGATTTTCAAAGAGTTGAGAAAGTAGTATCAAGCAAGTCCATGGTCGACAGGAATGTAATTGAATCTTGTTACATAAAAAGCAGTTTTGACAATAATATGAATATTTCCTTTGGTTTATATAAATTAGATCCATTTATAATTAATAGAATTTGGGAAGAATTTAATAATACACTGGACAAATAATTTTTAAATTTTCTTGGGTAGAAAAGTTTGTGGGGTGAGTTGTGCAAAGGACCTATCCAAGTTGGGTCGGCGCGCGTCAGGTGTTTAACCGTTGTGGGATCTGATAGTGAGGTGCTGGCCAGACCCCTTATATAGCTTCCTTGTATGCTTTACTTTCATAGTTCCTTGATAATGTGAGTAGTCATGAAAGCGCTTGGAATTTCTCTATTTTTTCAGAGTGGTTGTTTTGCATATTCCGAAATCACCTGTTTACTGTGATCTTATTGCATATATATATATATATATATATATATATATATATATATATATATATATATATATATATATATATATATATATATATATATATATATATATATAGCAACAAAATCATGAAACATGTTTCTCTCATGATCCGAGGACACTCGTGGCAGTGGTATCTCAAGGATTAATTTCAGCTTCCTTCTGTTTGAATTCCCACCTCAACAGGAGGAGGCTGAAATTAATCCTCGAAATACCACTGCCATGAGTGTCCTCGGATCACGAGAGAAACATGTAGCTCAGCTGCATGTGTGATTCTTGTAGGATCGCTGGCTCAAGTGGTAAGGCGATGCATACATTGTGCTGTCTCAGGAGGCAGTATAAGGTTCGTCGGGTTGAGTCCTGGCCTGCCGCAGTTTGTTAAATGATATATATATATATATATACAGTGGACCCCCGCATAGCGAACGCCTTGCATAGCGAACAATCCGCATAGCGGACGCTTTGTTCGCTAAAATTTTGCCCCGCATAGTGGACAAAAACCCGCTCAGCGGCCTTCGTCCGAGACGCGTCCAATGTGCGCCCTCAGCCAGCCTCACATGTGCCGCCCGTCCCATTGTTTACCAGCCAGCCTCCGCGGTAACATTCAAGCATACACTCGGAATATTTCGTATTATTACAGTGTTTTCGGTGGTGTTTCTGGAAAATAAGTGACCATGGGCCCCAAGAAAGCTTCTAGTTCCAACCCTACAGCAATAAGGGTTAGGATTCCTATTGAAATAAAGAAAGAGATCATTGATAAGTATGAAAGTGGAGTACGTATCACCGACCTGGTCAGGTTGTACAAGAAACCAAAATCAACCATCTCTTCTATTGTGGGCAAGAAAACGGCAATCAAGGAAGCTGTTGTTGCCAAAGGTTTAACTGTGTTTTCAAAACAAAGATCGCAAGTGATGGAAGATGTTGAGAGACTCTTATTGGTGTGGATAAATGAAAAACAGCTAGCAGGAGATAGCGTCTCTCAAGCGATCATATGTGAAAAGGCTAGGAAGTTGCATGACGATTTAATTAAAAAAATGCCTGCAACTAGTGATGATGTGAGTGAATTTAAGGCCAGCAAAGGTTGGTTTGAGAGATTTAAGAAGCGTAGTGGCATCCATAGTGTGATACGGCATGGTGAGGCTGCCAGTTCGGACCACAAAGCGGCTGAAAAATATGTGCATGAATTCAAGGAGTACATAGAAACTGAAGGACTGGAACCTGAACAAGTGTTTAATTGTGATGAAACAGGCCTGTTCTGGAAGAAAATGCCAAGCAGGACCTACATTACTCAGGAGGAAAAGGCACTCCCAGGACATAAGCCTATGAAAGACAGGCTTACTTTGTTGATGTGTGCCAATGCTAGTGGTGATTGCAAAGTTAAGCCTTTATTAGTGTATCACTCTGAAACTCCCAGACCGTTCAGGCAAAAGAATGTCCTCAAGGATAATTTGTGTGTGCTGTGGAGGGCAAACAGTAAGGCATGGGTCACTAGGGAATTTTTCTATAACTGGTTACACCATGCATTTGCCCCCAATGTGAAAGATTACCTAACTGAAAAGAAATTAGACCTTAAGTGCCTCCTGGTGTTAGACAATGCCCCTGGTCATCCTACAGACGTGGCAGAGCGACTTTATGGGGACATGAGCTTCATTAAGGTGAAGTTTTTGCCTCCTAATACCACTCCTCTCCTGCAGCCCATGGACCAGCAGGTCATTTCCAACTTCAAGAAACTGTACACAAAAGCTCTGTTTCAAAAGTGCTTTGAAGTGACCACAGACACTCGATTGACTCTAAAAGAGTTTTGGAAGGATCACTTTAATATCCTCAATTGTGTAAACCTTATAGGTAAGGCTTGGGAGGGAGTGACTAAGAGAACCTTGAACTCTGCTTGGAAGAAACTGTGGCCAGAATGTGTAGACAAAAGGGATTTTGAAGGGTTTGAGGCTAACCCTGAGAGGAGTAGTATACCAGTTGAGGAATCAATTGTGGAATTGGGGAAGTCCTTGGGGTTGGAGGTTAGTGGGGAGGATGTGGAAGAGTTGGTGGAGGAGGACAATGAAGAACTAACCACTGATGAGCTGATAGATCAACTTCAAGAGCAAGAGGCCAGACCTGGGGAATATATATATATATATATATATATATATATATATATATATATATATATATATACATATATATATATATATATATACATATATATATATATACACCTACCATCCAACTTACGACCTGCTCGACTTACGACCACTCAACTTGCGACCGTGTTTTTTGTGCCAAATTTCTGGGAAATAAACAACTATTTGTGTTGTACACAGTGTTTAACCTAAACCTTACAGTATAAAATAAAGTACTAACAACATAAAAAGTAAAGTAAAATATGAAATACCAAAATAAAACAATAAAATAAAGTCTTTACAAAAATGTTTTGTTGATATTCAGTAATAAAGTTCGACTTACGACCATTTCGACTTAGGGCCGGTTTCTCGGAACTGAACTCGGTTGTAAGTCAGATGGTAGGTGTATATATATATATATATATATAAATATATATATATATATATATATATATATATATATATATATATATATATACAGTGGACCCTCGCCTAACGATATTATTCTGTTCCTTAGAGCTCAACGTTAGGCGAAATTATCGTTAGGCGAATTAATTTTCCCCATAAGAAATAATGGAAATCATCCTATGGAGAGGGAGCATGGACACGGGGGTCGTCCCTCAGTTACTAAAAACAACAGACATAGCCCCACTCCACAAAGGGGGCAGTAAAGCAACAGCAAAGAACTACAGACCAATAGCACTAACATCCCATATCATAAAAATCTTTGAAAGGGTCCTAAGAAGCAAGATTGCCACCCATCTAGAAACCCATCAACTACACAACCCAGGGCAACATGGGTTTAGAACAGGTCGCTCCTGTCTGTCTCAACTAAACGAGTAAACGAGTACATCACTAAGGAGAGGCTCTCTACCTCTACTACCTTCATAGGATTTAACCCATCTGATATGCTCTCAGGTATGACTAATGATCCTGACACTCTAAAGAATTACATCACCACCCTAACGGCGGATAACTTGAATCTTCGTGCTGAAAATATGTCTCTCCGTGCAACAATAACAAACCATGAATCTAAGTTACTTCACCTTGAGAATAAGATCAACACCCTTGAACATCAGCTAACATCAACTTGCACGACTGATTTTGGCAAGACCCTCCAATCAGTCATAGCCAGTCACACAGATCAAATAACTTCCCTAAACACGAAGATTGAAGGTGCTGTCAAGGGCTGGAAAACAAACATGGATACCCAACTGAACAGTTATTTTGCTTACCAGATGAAAAGGCAGAGCAAGAAAAGCTAGCTGATACAGTAGTAATAAACAGTCCACTCTCTCCTAGTGAATTAAACCATACCAACTGCAAAGCTACAACTCTCCAGATCATACACGACCACCTACAGGTTAATGTGCCAGTGTTGGAAATTAAAGAATCATGGTTACTAGGGAACCAAGGAAGAAAAAGTGTTATGTTCAGATTTCACACACAAGACAGTAAAAAAGATCTAATAAGTTCATCCTTTTCAAGGGGGGCTCCTTGGCGTGGTGAAGAGGCTCTTGGTCTGAGGAATTAGACCTGTCAGTCTCCTTCCTCAGACCAAACCTAATTAACCCCCAATCCCCCCTTCCCTATCTCATCCTCCCCATCCCCTTTTTCCTTTCCTCCTCCTCCCCCCCCCACCCCTCCCTTTTGCCCTTCCTCTTTTTGGCCTTTTGAGATTTTTCCCACAGGCGCGCTAGTTCCTAGGTAGGGGAAAGAGTACCGGGGTTCATCCCATTCCATTGAGGTTCTTGGTGGTGGCGTAGTTTGCCGTGGAATCTGGACCGCCTGGGGATGTCCCGATCCCTCTCCGGTATCCCGGAGGGTGGCTTTGGGTGTCTTTCGGGTGACGGGTGTATCTCTGGAAGCCACCTTTTGGATTCCGGGGGTGGTGGCCGAAGGAGGTATGCTTTATGGTGGATATCTGGCCGCCCTCTCTTTTGTCGACCGAGGTAGCTCGGCAGATGTGAGGTTGTTATTTCGGATTGCTGGTTTACTAGCATGAAAGGTAGGGTATGGCACAGGTTCCATGCTGCATCTGGGCTACTAGTGGTGCTGAGGTCCTCTTGGGCACAGAGGGAGATTTCCGGCCCTTTCATTCCTCCTGGGAACTATTCCTCCCTGCTCCCCCTTTTTTTATTTTTTTATTTTTATTTTCTTTTCTTCTTTCCTTTTTTCTTCTTAAAAACAAAAAGAAAAGGAGTAACCTAACCATAGAGTACCCAGTCCATGAACCTACTACCCTTGGGCCCCTTCTTGATATTGCACCCCATTCTGACCCTGCCTCATTTTTTGACCACTCTTCAGACACTCCTGATGCCCCTGTACCTCATGCTGGTGCTGTTTCCTCATCCGCTTCAGGTACCGGGGCTTCGACTGACTCCTTCGATTTGTCTGACCTCTGCTCTCCTTTGACTATGCTCCTGGCCTCTCCCTCTATGGTATGGCAATTTTTGAATTGCCAACCCATTTCATGTCGGACCAACTCCGGTCCCACTCCTAAACGCCAACGACAATCTCCTGATGATGTTACTTCGTTACCTTCCCATTCTACTCGGAAAAGACTGACACGTCATGCACTCCCTCTCCGCACTCAGCTCGGGACCACACAATGGACTAAATTCTTTACTTTAAGACCGACTTCTTCTACTGCCTATCTTTCCGACCATAGTATTTGTTACATTAGTATATCTTATTACTTTGATAGTAAGGTTCTCACTATATGTTCTAGTGTGGGGTAGCTTTTTACTTAATGGCCTTATCTGTCTAGGGTAATACATACATTATGACTGATCATCCACAGTGTCTCTGATATCCTTCCACCAGCCCTCTTCACAGGTTATTTAAACTACTACTATAAAAATATAACTGTATTCTAAATAGATATGTACAGAATATACAATTACAGCACTCACATATTCAAAACATAAGTCTACACACTCCTTAGCTGTTCTCCCACATGGTGCATCTCAGCAACTTTGCCCTTCTCTCTTCATGACTAATCTCTGGGCTAACCAGTGTTTTGACACACTTTAGTCACCCTGGGTATGGTGGCCGCAACTTAAGTTATAAAAACTGACCCCTGGAGCACACATAATGCCCAAAAGAAATAGAAGAAGGACCCAGAGGTCCAGCCAGCTTGAAGTCCACCAACAGAGAGGGAGAGGGAGGAGCCTATCTAAGCTCCTCCCACACCCACCAAAAACAAAAGACTTGCCAAGCACAATTCTCCAGTTACCACAATTCTACCACACCTTAATTTTACTTTTACAAAAAGAATTGCAACTTCATAAACTACTTATTTAAATTGTGTTTGTGTGTCTGTAGTATAACCTATTATATTGAAAAAAAAAAAAAACAGGCTTGACTCAGCTGCCTTACAGCCATGAGAGTGATCTACCCTTATGACATTTAGAGCTGAGTCCCCATCAATTCAGTATAATTAGGTATCCCAGAGTAACTTATAGATACATAAATACATGTTGGGTCCCATAGCCCCATAACACCCCCACCTCCAGACGAAGTCTCACAAAAGCTAGCCGTGTCCCTCAGGATACAGCTAGTAAAAAGTATATTGCTTAAGTCTGAAGGTGGTAAGCAAGACTACTAGAAATGTTACATATTTCCCAGCACCATAATTACTCTTCACTTTACTGTTATTTACAGTAATAACTTTACTGTTATTTACAACAGATTGCAGAATTTTTTAGAAAAGCATTTTAACCATACCCATATACTCAAGGATGTAACTATTTACAATTTTAATGGCTTTTAAAACAATACACATTACTATACAAGAATTGCACACACTGCCCACTGTGAAAGCCTGCACCAACAGGCCTGTGCCTCTGCTTCGGTAATCCAGCAAGCAACTGGTACTCCAGGGTGGCATCTTCCTGATCAGGAGACAAGAGTAGAGCCAAACCCAGAGCAATCAGGTGTACACCAATCAGGAAACTTCACAAAACATGTCAAGGGGTGTCTCACTTGGCGGCCGAACCAAACAGTGAGACTTCCAGTCAACACTCACTATCCTTAACATGGTCAGGCACTCCAGCCCATCTTCCGAGGTCCCACTCCACACAGATCCTCCAACCTTATGAAGAGGAGGCTGACATAGAACATGGAGGGTCCAAGGGACCACAAAGGCATATCGTTGGGCCATTTCGTACATAGAGCACACCAAGACAATGTATCACATACCTTCCTGAACGTCTTATGTTACCGAAGGTTGTCAACCTCTGCCTCAACTCACATTTACATATACACTGACCCTCATCACACTTTTGGCTCCGACTCGACTCCTTCACAGCTAGATGGCTGGTAGGGAATACTTAGGCTTGCTGAGAGTTCACCACTGCAAAAACAACAAGGTCATCACATGACAAATGCTATGTACAAAGTATGCACCATGCATCTACATGAAACATCTAGAAAGAGCATCAGCAACCACATTCTCTGAGCCTTTTATATATTTAACTTCCAAATTAAAAGGCTGTAGAAACAAAGCCCATCTTAAGAGTCTTTGATTGTGGTTTCTCATTCTTTGCAAAAACCTCAGAGGGTTATGGTCACTATACAATATTACAGGATGTGGGGAAGCACTGATATAAACTTCAAATTTCTGCACAGCCAACACCAAAGCCAAAGCCTCTTTCTCTACAGTTGCATAACCACGTTGATGCTTTTTTAATTTGGCTGAATGGTAACAAACTGGCTGAAGGCTATCTCTCTCATCACCCTGCAACAACACTGCACCTACCCCTACATCACTAGCATTCACTTGTAGGGAGAAGGGGCATTCAAACTCAGGACTTTTCAAGATAGGAGCATTCTCTAATAACATTTTCACATTTTCAGAAGCCCTGTCACACTTGCTGTCCCAGCTGAATTGAACTTTGGGACTGGTCAAAGTTGTCAGTGGTGACGTTACCTGGGAGAGGTTGGGGCAATAACCCACCATGCCCAGGAGCCTCATCACTGCCTTCCGATTCTGTGGTCTAGGAAAATTTATAATGGCCTCCACCTTAGCATTAATTGGGGCAACTTTCCCCTGGCCAACTACATATCCTAAGAATTGTACACTGGCTTGGCCAAACTCACTTTTGCTCAGATTGATGGTTAGTTTGGCTTGGGCTAGACATTCAAACAACTTTTGTAATCTTACCAAGTGAGTTTCCCACTGGTTACTGAATACCACAATATCATCTAGATAGGCCCATACACCATCCAACCCCCTTATGACAGCATTTATATGATGCTGGAAGGTGGCAGGAGCATTTCTTAACCCAAAAGGAAGAACATTATATTGAAATAACCCATCTGGAGTGACGAAGGCTGAAATTTCTTTGGCTTGCTGGGTAAGGGGTATCTGATAATAACCTTTAAGTCCAGTTTGCTCACAAATTTTGCCCCTTCTACAGTATCAATCACATCATCCATACGTGGCAAAGGGTAACAGTCAGCCTTCGTTACTTCATTTACTCTGCGATAGTCAGTGCACATACACATAGATCCATCAGGTTTGGGAACCATCAGGCATGGAGATGCCCACTGACTCTCGCTAGGCACTACAAACTGGTTTTGAAGGAGGAATTTCACTTCTTCCTTCATGTGAAGTTGTTTTGTTGGGTTCATGTGGTAAGGAGCCTGCTTTATTGGAAAAGCTTCCCCGACATCCACATCATGGGGAGGCAATTTACTTACTTTGGGTACATCCCCAAACAAATCTGGAAATTTTTGGAGTCACAGGCTCCCTGTATACTGAGCCCCTTCATGTGTGCCAAGGAATTTTGCAAGATGGCTGAATTGCACAGCCTTACTTCTGTTGTTACAGGAAGCTTTTCAGTATCATCACACTCAACTTGGATGGCAGCAACTCCCGCCCTACAGTGGTATTTTTTAAATCTGTTAATGTGCACAGTTCTTTCTGATTTGCGATGGCCAGGCATCTTAATTACATAATTGGGGTCAGACCTGCCTGTGATGACAAAGGGTCCACCAAATCATGCAGCCAAGGCATGTCCCGGAAGTGGCTCCAAAGCTAACACTTCCTCTCCAACACTGAAGGAGTGAGGAGCTGCCCTTTGGTCGTACCACTGCTTCATGGCCCTCTGACTAGATCTGAGGTTGTCTGCTGCCATCTGTCTTGCCTGGTCCAATCGTTTCCTGAAAAAGAGAACATCTTCTGGCGGGGAAGCCTCATTTTCACCGCCCAGCCAATGCTCCTTGAGAATAGTCAGTGGCCCCCTCACTGGATGACCATAGATGAGCTCGAAAGGGCTGAAACTGAAAGATTCTTGGGCACTTTCCCACACGGCAAACAAGAGAAAGGGGATACCCTCATCCCTGATCTGCCCTTATGACATTTAGAGCGGAGTCCCCATCAATTCAATATGATTAGGTATCCCAGAGTAACTTACAGATACATAAATACATGTTGGGTCCCATAGCCCCATAACAGTATTGGCGAAGCGCTCCTATGCCATGTTGATAGAGATATTTCATTTCATGCTCTCAAGAGCGGTACTCACATTGTCACTGTCCAGAATGTTACCCAAGCTCATGATCTTTCTCTCCTTTCGCATATTGATACTACTCCTATCACTATTGAAAAACATCTTTCTCTCAATTCTTGTAGTGGCATTGTCATTCTGCCCCATACCATAATCCAACAGAATTTCCAGACTTGTTGCAATGACATTCTTGAACAGCTGGAACTCCAAGATCTCCCAATTCTCAAGGTAGACACTTATGTTCTTCTTGCCCACGGGCGAAGACGATGCCCTTGCAATGTGGCTCATGTAACTTTTGACAGCCGTGAACTCCCACCCTCTGTTTATGTAGCAGGACATTGGTTGCAAGTTCGAAAGGTGATCCCTACATCCCAACAGTGTAGAAATTGCTGGCAATTCAGCACCCAATGAAATATTGCAGATCTATTCCCAAATTCCCAGTCTGTGGTGCCGATGACCATTCTAGTACGTCTTGCAGTCAACCTCCCTCTTGCCTTAATTGTCATGAGGCTCACCCTTCATACTCTTGCTGTTGCCAGGTCTACTTGAATGAGTGGGAAATTCGTTGCCTCAAAGAGCAGAAGGTGTCCCTTATGCTATGGCGGTTTCTCATCTCCACCTCCAAGGGAGACTGCCCCGTGTTTTTCATCCTCGTGTTTCAAAATGTCCCCCCACTTCTGGGGTCCCATCTTCTGCAGCCTCCTTTGTGGTTGCTAGTCCCATAGTCACTCCTGTATCTAATTCTTTTGCTGTCCTGGGCTCAGATGTCCCTACTTCAACACCTTGGTCTTTTCTCACTTCTTCGTGTTCTCCCTCACAAACCCCAGCATCGACAAGACCTCATACGACACCTCCTCCCAATCGTCCCTCTACTTCTCAGAAGTCCAAAAAATCTTCTTTAACCCCTCCTTCCCTTCATCCACCTCCACACTTTACCTTCCCGGTCTCTGTACCTGGGTCTTCTCCTTTCACTAGCTCGGTTACAAGTATGGAGGTTCATCCTCCTCCTCGTACTGTGCCTTCCTCCCCTGTCCCCTCCCAAGTTTCTTCCTCTTCTGCCACCTCCCAGGTTTCTGCCTCTTCTGTCCCATCCCACACTTCTCCAGTTCCCTCCACCCTTTCGCGTCCCCCTACCTTGATACAGTCCATTACAGTTCCGATCTTTACTCAAACTCCTCCTTCTTCCATCTCCAATATTGTCTCCCATACGACGTCTCTGAACTCCGAAACACTTGAAGCAATCTCTGAATATATTGCAGAGACCAAACCATCAATGGACACTGATCCACCCTCTTTTCCTTCTCTTTCCTCTTCTCCGTCTGCGCAACTCCTTTCTTCACAGCACACCATTCCTTCGCTGCTTGAACGTTTTCCGCTGCCACCGCATGTGGATTTTTCTAACCCCTCTAGTCCGTAAGTACCCTTACCTGTGGATTTCTCGTATCTTTATCTTTGCCAATCATTGCCTATTTACAGTGGAATATGCGCAGCCTTAGGGGTAATCAGGGTGAGCTTCAGACGTTGCTCTCCCAATTTTCCCCCATTGGTGTTTGCTTACAAAAACCAAAATTATACTCTGCTGTTGTCTATCCCATCTCAAGCTATAATTTATTGTATTCTGTGGATCCTTTTCCTGATGGGACCTTTAACGAAAGTGCCCTTCTTCTATGCACTGACATTCCGTACCATCAGCTATTTGTTCATACTTTGCTGCATTACATAGCAGCCTGTATCCACTTGCATAGGTGGTATACGCTCTGTTCTCTGTACCTCACTCCTTCTCGAACATTATCTATTCCGGATATTGCCTTTCTTGTTTCATCATTACTGCCACCACTTCTGTTACTTGGCGATTTTAATGCCCATCATTTTCTCAGGAAAGGGTCTCACTGTGATTCCCATTGCATTCAGCTAGAGGCTTTTCTTGCTTCCCACCCCCTCTATGTTTTAAATACAGGTACTCATGCCCATTTTGATCCTCGTACTCATACTCTCTCTTGCATCGATCTCTCAGTATGCTCTTCCTCTGCCGCACTTGACTTCACCTGGTCTGTTCTCCCACATTTACATGACAGTGTTCATTTTCCTATCATTCTTATTTCCCCTTCATATTCACCACCTCTTCGTAACCCACGCTGGCAATTTGATCAGGCAAATTGGGACCTTTACTCACAACAAACTGTTTTTAGTGAGGTTCCTTCTTCGTCCTCCATTGCTGAGCTTTTACACCTCTTCTCGTCCTCAGTTTTAACCACAGCTTCTCATTCTATACCCCAAACCTCGGGCAGGCATTCTTAGAAATGCGTGCCTTGGTGGTCTCCTGCTTGTGTTCATGCAGTACATTTGAAACGTGCTGCGTGGGGCAGGTACCAGTATAATAGAACCACTGAGAGACTTCTTGATTTTAAGCAGAAGCATGCGATCGCTCGCCGTGTCATCCGTGATGCTAAACGCACTTGCTGGTGAGATTATGTCTCCACCATCACCTTTGCTTCCTTTATGAGTGCTGTCTGGAAAAAAGTACGGAAACTGAGTGGTAAACATTCTCCTGACCCGGCTCCTGTTCTGCGGGTTGCCGGTGTTGATATAGCAAACCCTCTAGATGTTGCCATTGAAATTGGCAAACATCTGGTCCATATTTCTCTGGGGCTTCATCTCTGCCCCTCGTTTCCTTCCTCAAAGTCTGCCAGAGAGTTAGCACCCTTGGACTTTTCTTCTCTCAGAGAAGAACAGTATAATGCATTTTACACTTCAGGAACTGGAGGCAACACTCTCAGCTTGTCGATCATTGACAGCTGGACCCGATGACATTCATAATCGTATGTTACAATATTTACATCAGTCAGGCCTTGCAGTCCTCTTATGCCTTTTCAATCTTATTTGGTCACAATGAGTTCTTCCACAGCTGTGGAAATCTGCCATTGTTCTCCCTTTCCGCAAACTGGGTACTACGGGACATGAAGCCTCCCACTATCGTCCCATCACTCTTACCAGTGCAGTTTGCAAAGTGATGGAACGTCTGGTAAATAGATGTTTAAAGTGGTACATATTTAGAGACACACAACAGTCTCCACTCGTCAATATGGCTTTCGTAAGGGCTGTTCTACCATTGACCCCTTACTACGTTTGGATACATATGTTCGTAATGCCTTTGTGAATAACCACTCAGTAATTGCCATATTTTTTGACCTTGAGAAGGCATATGACACAACTTGGCGGTATAATATTTTGGCCCAAGCCCACTCCTTAGGCCTCCGAGGCAATCTACCATCCTTCCTTAGGAACTTTTTAACTGACAGACATTTCCTTGTTCGAGTCAATAATGTGCTCTCCCCGAACTTTGTTCAAGCTGAAGATGTCCCTCAAGGATGTGTTCTGAGCACAACACTTTTTCTCCTTGCTGTAAATGATTTGGCCTCTGTTCTTCCATCCAATATTTGGTCATCACTCTATGTAGATGACTTCGCTATTGCTTGTGCAGGTGCTGACTGTCACCTCTTTACAGTTTCTCTCCAGCATGCGGTCGACCGTGTTTCCAATTGGGCCACCACGCATGGGTTTAAATTTTCCAGTACCAAATCTCACCAAATTACTTTCACTAGATGCTCTGTCATCTCCAATCATCCTTTGTACCTCTATGGCTCCCGTATCCCTGATGATGATAGTCAGGTTTCTAGGCCTTCTCTTTGACCATAGGTTATCCTTGAAACCCCACATTACCTCTCTAAAGGCAACTTGTCACAGCCGGCTGAACCTTCTTAAAACCCTTGCTCATCTTTCATGGGGAGCTGATCGCCTACATTCTTCGCCTACATTCAGCCCTCATTTTATCGAAACTTGATTATGGTGACCAGATCTATTCAGCGGCCTCTCCTGCTACTCTCTCTAACCTTAACCCCATCCATCACCAAGGATTACATTTATGCCTTGGTGCTTTTCACTCTTCCCCTGTTGAGAGTCTCTATGCAGAAGTGAATGTTTCATCCTTGTCTGATCGCCATGATGCCCATTGCCTTCACTACTATGTGCGCTCTCACAATCTCTGCAATCCTTTCATTTATAGAATGGTCACTGATATTAGTAGACACTGTTTATTTGTTCGTTGCTCCTGTTTGCTCCGTCCCTTCTCTCTTCGCCTATATTCGCTCTTGTCTTCCCTTCAGTTACCGTCTTAATATGTTCGTGTAGCATCTCATTTTTCCCTACCCCTTCCCTGGGAAGTTCCAGCTGTTCGGGTCTGTTCTTTCTCACTCCCTTGCTCGAAAGCCCAACTGCCTACTGTGGCTTCCCACTCTCTTTTTCTTGACCACTTCCACTCTCATTCTCATGCCATCACCGGTTAACACAGATGGCTCTAAATCTTCTGACAGCGTCGGATTCGCAGCAGTGTTTCCGGACAATGTCATGCTAGGGTATTTACTATCTTCGGGTAGCATTTTTACTGCTGAATTGTATGCCATTCTTGCAGTACATATTCATATCGCATCTATGCCTGTGTCATCATTTGTGGTTGTCTCAGACTCCCTTAGTGCTCTACAGGCTATACGGAAATTTAATACACCTCACCCTCTAGTTCTCCGTATCCAACTTTGGCTACACCGTATCTCTACCAAGCATAAAGGTATTTTTTTTTTGTTGGGTCCCTGGTCATGTTGACGTACAGGGCAATGAACAGGCAGACACTGCTGCGCAGTCAGCAGTGCATGACCTACCAATTTCATATAGAGGTGTTCCATTTCCAGACTATTTTGCTGTAATAGCTACCCACCTTCACACCCATTGGCAACAACGTTGGTCTGCTCTACTCAATAACAAACTTTGCTCTATTAAACTGAGTATAGGTAACTGGCTGTCTTCTTGTCACCTGTGTTGAGGTTGGGAGTCTACTCTCTCCCGCTTTCGCATCGGCCATACTCATCTTACTCATGGATATCTCATGGAGAGGCGCCCTGCTCCTCTCTGTGAATATTGTCAGGTTCTATTATCGGTCAGCCACATTCTGTTAGACTGCCCACTTTATCAATGAGCACGCAGAATTTACCTCCAATGTCGTCTTCGCTCCGCTGCTCTCTCTTTACCTTCCCTTCTCGCTGATGGACCCACCTTTCATCCGGACTCTCTCATTGACTTTTTGACAACAACTGATTTACTCGGACAAACTCTGATGATAATACCTTTCGCACTCCCCTCAGCCCTTTCTACCTCAATCTCTTGCTGCCCTCTACCCTTTCACCATCCACTGCCCCGCTGTTCTCCGTAACCTTTTACTCATCTATCTCCCTTTTACCACCTGATGCCCTCGCTTCCTTCCTGCCCTGCAGTGCTGTATAGCCCTTGTGGTTTAGCACTTCTTTTTTATTATAATAATAATAATCACACAACATATTAAACCTTTGTCAGTTTGGATTCAGGAATAATAAAAGCACAAATGATGCTATCATACATATGCTACAACTAATATATACCACACTCGAAAAGAAAGAAGTCCCGCTGGGCATTTTCATTGATTGACATAAAGCTTTCGATAGTCAACTTTGAACTGCTGTACTCCAAATTAATGCACTATGGTATCAGAGGCAACTCCCTCAACTACCTAAAATCATACCTTAGTAACAGAACTCAATACGTGTATGCAAATGATGCAAACTCTTCCACCCAACCAATCACAGTAGGTAGGTAAGACACATAGGTAACAGTTAGGCAACTTTATTCCAAAACGTTTCGCCTACACAGTAGGCTTCTTCAGTCGAATACACAAAGTAGGCAGGAACAGTAGAGATGTGAAGGCGATGTAATCAGTCCATTGAATACTTTTCTGTATTCGACTGAAGAAGTCTACTGTGTAGGCGAAACGTTTCAGAATAAAGTTGCCTAACTGTTGCCTATGTGTCTTACCAACAAACCTGTCGGTATTGTATACCATTTTGATGTTCAATCACAGTAGGAGTCCCACAAGGAAGCGTCCTTGGACCACTCCTCTTTCTCATCTACATCAATGATCTACTGAATGCATCACAAAAACTCATACCCATATTATTTGCAGAAGACACTACCTATATCTTTTCCCACCCAAACACAGTCATACGAGCAAACACAGTCATTGCCAAATTGCAGAAAATATCTGCCTAGATGATGACTAATAAACTTACCCTGAATACTGACAAAACCTATTTCATTCAGTTTGGAAACAAAGCTGCAAATGATCCAATTAACGTAATGCTAAATGGATCACCAGTCACAAGACTCAAAGAGGGAAAATTCCTAGGTATCCACCTTGACAGTAGCCTTAAGTTCCGGATACATACAACAAATCACCAAGAAAATCTCCAAGACTGTAGGCATACTATCAAAGATAAGGTACTATGTTCCACAATCAGCTCTCCTGGCACTGTACCATACACTCATATACCCTTATCTTACATATGTAATTTGTGCATGGGGATCAACAACATCCAATCATCTAAAACCCCTCATAACCAAGCAAAAGGCAGCAGTAAGAATGATAACAAATTCCCACTCCCACCAGCATACTCCACCAATTTTCAAAAGTCTGAATCTGCTCACCATTAAGTTAAGAACATCCATACTTATTCATATGCCTACTACATACACAGAACAATACACGCAAATATAAACCCTCCACTCAAACTTCTCACCAACTTAAACATGACACAATACAAGACACAGATCTCTTTTTGATATACCTCGTGTCCATATCACACTGTGTAAAAACTCTATGCACATAAAGGACCCCAAAATATGGAATTCATTACCAGAAGATATTAAAGTAACCCAGTCTGAAAATCAGTTTAAGACTCTTCTTAAAAGCCACTTAATCACCCTAGACTAAACGCTAAATACTCAGTACATATACTCACCTATGTACTCCAACATCATAACTTCAACAATCACTTTAAACCTTTTATCTATTGTTGACAGGAATATAATTGATCCATTGTTTTCACAAAAAGCATTTTAGACTATATGAATATATCCTTTGCCTTATTCAAATTTCATTCACTTGCAATTAATAATCTACTGTTCAACTATGAAATAATTACTGTCCTACTGTACAACAATGATATAATCCTTAGTGTTGAGTAGTTTTTAAGCCAATAATGTTAAGTTGGCCTATAATGCCTAGGCATAATAGAGGCTCTCTTTGCTTTGCAACCCACTATTGTAAATATAAAATCTCAATGTACTGTTTGCAAAGACATAAAATAAATAAATAAATAAATTATACTCCAAGAATATAATAAAAATTAAAGATGTTTGTGTTTAACCTTTCAGGGTCGACAGGCCCTCTCAGAGGCTTGTTCTCAGGGTCGACAGGCCCTGTCAGAGGCTTGTTCTCAGGGTCGACAGGCCCTGTCAGAGGCTTGTTCTCAGGGTCGACAGGCCCTGTCAGAGGCTTGTTCTCAGGGTCGACAGGCCCTGTCAGAGGCTTGTTCTCAGGGTCGACAGGCCCTGTCAGAGGCTTGTTCTCAGGGTCGACAGGCCCTGTCAGAGGCTTGTTCTCAGGGTCGACAGGCCCTGTCAGAGGCTTGTTCTCAGGGTCGACGGGCCCTGTCAGAGGCTTGTTCTCAGGGTCGACAGGCCCTGTCAGAGGCTTGTTCTCAGGGTCGACAGGCCCTGTCAGAGGCTTGTTCTCAGGGTCGACTGGCCCTGTCAGGGCTTGTTCTCAGGGTCGACAGGCCCTGTCAGAGGCTCAGGGTCAACAGTGTCAGAGGCTTGTTCTCAGGGTCGACAGGCCCTGTCAGAGGCTTGTTCTCAGGGTCGACAGGCCCTGTCAGAGGCTTGTTCTCAGGGTCGACAGGCCCTGTCAGAGGCTTGTTCTCAGGGTCGACAGGCCCTGTCAGAGGCTTGTTCTCAGGGTCGACAGGCCCTGTCAGAGGCTTGTTCTCAGGGTCAACAGGCCCTGTCAGAGGCTTGTTCTCAGGGTCGACAGGCCCTGTCAGAGGCTTGTTCTCAGGGTCAACGGGCCCTATCAGAGGCTTGTTCTCAGGGTCGACAGGCCCTGTCAGAGGCTTGTTCTCAGGGTCGACAGGCCCTGTCAGAGGCTTGTTCTCAGGGTCGACAGGCCCTGTCAGAGGCTTGTTCTCAGGGTCGACAGGCCCTGTCAGAGGCTTGTTCTCAGGGTCGACAGGCCCTGTCAGAGGCTTGTTCTCAGGGTCGACAGGCCCTGTCAGAGGCTTGTTCTCAGGGTCGACAGGCCCTGTCAGAGGCTTGTTCTCAGGGTCGACGGGCCCTGTCAGAGGCTTGTTCTCAGGGTCGACAGGCCCTGTCAGAGGCGTGTTCTCAGGGTCGACAGGCCCTGTCAGAGGCTTGTTCTCAGGGTCGACAGGCCCTGTCAGAGGCTTGTTCTCAGGGTCAACAGGCCCTGTCAGAGGCTTGTTCTCAGGGTCGACAGGCCCTATCAGAGGCTTGTTCTCAGGGTCGACAGGCCCTGTCAGAGGCTTGTTCTCAGGGTCGACAGGCCCTGTCAGAGGCTTGTTCTCAGGGTCAACAGGCCCTGCCAGAGGCTTGTTCTCAGGGTCGACAGGCCCTGTCAGAGGCTTGTTTTCAGGGTCGACAGGCCCTGTCAGAGGCTTGTTCTTAGGGTCGACAGGCCCTGTCAGAGGCTTGTTTTCAGGGTCGACAGGCCCTGTCAGAGGCTTGTTCTCAGGGTCGACAGGCCCTATCAGAGGCTTGTTCTCAGGGTCGACAGGCCCTGTCAGAGGCTTGTTTTCAGGGTCGACAGGCCTTGTCAGAGGCTTGTTCTCAGTGTCGGCCAAATTTAAAAAAAAAAAAAAATCATTTTTTCTTATGAAAAAATAAGAGTTTTTTCTAAACATTTTAGGCTAAACAAAAGTTTTTTACCATCAATATTTACCGAGATATGGAGGCGTGAAGTTTACAAAAAATGAGCATCATGTGGTAACATCGCCGACTGCCGTCACCCGGTATTCTTTTAGATAGTGTTTTATGTACTATTTTCTATTATTTTTTAATTTTTCTTTTTGCAAGTAACTTTTATGGCCTGTGAGACCAATATGATCAATATTTTGTAAGTTATTATTTTTCAATACTACACAATAATGGCATAAACACTGTTGTCATTGTTCTTTTTACAGAAAATATTTACACAAACAAATGATATGAAATGTTGTTTATTACTATTTTCTTATATTTTATATATACATAAACATTCACAGGGAATGTTTCTAGAAGTTCTGCAGCCTGTCGAAGTCTTTGAAACATGGTATCATGCACAGTGGTGTTTTACACTCCTCACATATAAAACAAGTGTCTCTGCGTTGTTGTGGGCATTTTTTTGTATGTGCACAGATTTAACACCTCTTCTGAGCCATTTTCTTGAAAGCAGTAGCAGGCAGTTTTACCAGGAAGTGATCACCATGCTTCCAATGAGAAGGAAGTTGTGGAAAATTTGGTGGGCGGTCTATTGCAGGTGTTGTTCCTTGGTACTTGAATACTATTTGTCTGATGACAGACAAACAGAATTCACCATATGGTGGTTTGTTTCTGGTCCTCGTCTTATACATATTATAAGCATT
This sequence comes from Cherax quadricarinatus, assembly GCF_038502225.1. Classification (NCBI taxonomy): domain Eukaryota; kingdom Metazoa; phylum Arthropoda; class Malacostraca; order Decapoda; family Parastacidae; genus Cherax; species Cherax quadricarinatus. The sequence continues at coordinate 4,309 of NW_027199247.1, read as the reverse complement.
CAGCATGGAAATGTCCAGAAAATGGAAAAAGAGTTTTATGTACCACTTATAACTCTTGCGAGCACAATCAGCAAACCCAATCTGCATGTCACATTTGTCCATTGAATGCATATTGAGGATGTAGTCCACAGCTGCAGGTTTTAGAATGAGTTCATTGCTTTCTCTATGCTGCCTGCCAGTGTCTGCCATCTCATTAGGGTGAAGATGACAACAGTGTGGCATCTCGTTTGTCATGCCACCGAAATGCCATTATATCATTGGCAGCAAACGCCTGCACCTCACCTCTACGAGTGCCAGCGTCAAACCTGGGCATATGTTTCCGATTTGCATGCACTGTGCCACACACATCTGTCATGTTCACTCACAAAAAATCACTGAGTGTGGGGCTTGTGTACCAGTTATCTGTATATAATGTATGCCGCTTACCAAGGTATGGTTCTATCATTTTTCTAACCACATCACCAGAGATGCCCAGTAACTTCCTGGTATTTTGCAATGTATAACTTCCAGTGTACACAATAATATCCAATACTAGACCACTGTAACAATCACAAAGCACAAACAACTTTATACCAAAGCATTTCCTCTTGCTTGGTATGTACTGCTTGAAAGAGAATCTTCCTTTGAACAGTATCAAAGACTCATCAATTACAAGCTTCCTGAAGGGATAAAAATAAATATTGAATTTCTCTTTCAGATACACAAACACATGCCCAATCTTATATAACCTGTCGTTTCTGTCAGGCCTGGTTTTGTCTGAGAAGTGAAGCATACGTAACAGTAGCACAAATCGATTCACTCCCATTATATCACTGAAACCTGGGGTTGCAATCAGGCGGTCTGTAGACCAGTATGATTTCACACTGTGCTTGTACACATGTGGCATAAGCATTATTGCAGTAAAGAAAAGATACATCTCAGCCACAGTTTTCTCCTTCCACTGGTGTAGACATGATTTTGGTGAAAGTATTGTGTTTGCCATGGTGTGCTCGTAGTATGTGTTGCTTTCCATGACAATACTTTCCATCAGGGGTTCGTCAAAGAATAACTCGAAGCATTCCAGTTCACTGGCATTGTTTCCCAGTGTACAACATGGCTGTATTCCACTTTGGCTGTAATCAAACTGGTGGGGATTTGGAACAAAATTAACAGCTTCCTGCCAATCCCAGGTGCGGTCTGCTGGTGGGTACTGGACAATGACAGGTGGTTGTGGTTGTGGAGGCTTGTGTGATGGGTGGGTGGGGGATGGTGGCCTTTGTTGTAGATCAGCTGAGGCAGTGGCGTGGGTGGCAGCATGGGCCCCTGCTGGTGCCTCATGGCCGGCACCACCACTACCTCCACCATGCACATTTTCCATCGCAATTGCAACAGTATCATCGTCATTTTCACTGTCAGTTCCCGTTGTACAGCCACGGGATGTGCTCCGAGATGTACTCCTTCCCCTTGGAATAGCAAAGTGCACACTACCAGAGTGCATATGTCGTCGTATATACTGATGCTTCACTGGGGAATATTGCACTTCACTATCACTACTGGAACTAGTTTGAAGAGCTTGTAGTTCATAATCACTATCACTATCATCACAAATGCTCACATCTGAGTCTGGGATTTGGGAAAATAGGAGTTTCCTCTTTGATTCTGGTACAACTGAGCGTGAACAAGACGACCCAGCACCAGAGGTGGAAAGCTGAGGGTCGTCTGCATTTTCCTCACTATTGCCGATGTTATGGTCATTAGTTTTGGTCAAAACCTCACCAAAACCTTGAAACCATCTGCACTGGCACTTCCATCTGTATTAGAACTGTCACTGGGGAACAAAGTGTCCCAATTTGCTGTGGAGTGAGGAGCTTCTTACCGCGGAGCATGGTGGACAAAGTGAACTAAAATGGCGTTTGCACAATGCGCCACTGGGTCCCAGATTTTTTTTCTACTGCGCACACCCACCACACAGACCCATTCTCTCACATCTAGGCCTACCAGCCTTTTCCCGCAAGATTTGAAGGCGCTTGAATTTATGCATACTAGTACGTCAAAAACCCCTGTGCGTAAGCCGTACTAGTACGGCCGAAACCCTGAAAGGGTTAAGTCATGTTGTTTACTCAGTTATTAGTTAACATATTTATTATATACAACTTATGATGTATCTTGAAGATCTTTACAGATAAACATTTAAGTGACAATTTTATTTAGTGAAACATGTGACAATAGAGAGAAAAATCATTTTTAGTTGAGTATGTTGTGTTGGTAATTGTGGAATATTGTGCTATACTGACTCAAGTTTCTGTTGCAGAAGTATTTTGTGGAATACTACCAGGTTGTGTCTTGCCAGACACTATATCTTCAGTACTTCAAGAAGCACCAGTGTAAGTGTCTTGAACAACAACTGATATTGCAGAAGTATTTTGTGGAAGACTACCAGGTTGTGTCTTGCCAGACACTATATCTTCAGTACTTCAAGAAAGACTACGGATGTTCTTCTTGTGAATTTTTAACTAGCTGTTACTAATTAAACAATTTTGCATTTGATATTGGGAATTCTATCTAAAAATGCATGGCAGTTAATTCTTTGAGGTTTCTTTTTGTAGTTCTATGACTTATAAGCCAGAGTCCAAGCTGTAGTACTACATCATGAGCTCAGCTTACTCAGATAAGCTGTGAACAGTAAATTTGGGCTGAAATATGAGAGAATGCATCTATGTTGTAAGTGTGCACCATATAAAACAAATCCTGGATCTGGCAATGCATAATGAGAGAAAAAAAAGTGCAACTGTGTTTTTGGATTAAAACAGCAAATTTTTTGGTGTATTTTTATATGTTTTTTATGGTAGCATTTACTGTTTCTTGGTCTCATATGATAGAGTAGAAGATGTATTATAGAAATGGCTTTGATGGATTTTAGTACTGAAAATAGCTTAAAATTGAGTTCAGAGTAGAAGAAATGTTCTATTTTTGCTGATATCAGAGGGTAAACAACCACGTCACGTGTGCAATACACATCAGCTGGTGGGTTTAATGTGTGCTGCTGAATGCACTGATATTTTTTATACAATTATTACAATATTGAATAACAGTAACTTTTCCATTTTTTGTGTGCATAAAAATAATTTGTGAATAAAAAATCAAAATGAAATTCATCTGTAAAGCCTACAAATATAACTAATATGTACTAGAAATGTTAGTTTAATGCCAGGTTGCCTGTACTGATTATTCAGGACCCTATTTTGAAATTGGAAAATTTTGAATTTTGTGTGAAATTGGTCATATTACCAATACCAGGTTGCTTGCTTTGATTATTCTGGACCTTATTTTGAAATTAAAATATTTTGAATTTTGTGTGAAATTGGCCATATTTCCAGTTTTCAATCACTTTATTGGGAAGTTGAAATAGTTGAATTGGGCAATTTTATGTGCTAATAGATAATATGGAACACATACTAGTGAAATAGCTAAGAATTTGGTATAATGGAACTATGTAATTGGCCAAAAACATGACTCAAAGTGGGCAAAATTGCTAATGCATAAATATTTCTGACACAGCAAAATTTGCAGGAGTATAACTTCATCAATATTTTATAAAATTTTGTACTTTTTATTTTATTACATTCAGAAAAAGATTCTCTATGATTTCCTAAGAAAAAATAATATTTTTAGACCCTGTGGGGAATTTTCAGACTGGGGGTCTGAACCCTCAAAGAGTCAATAAAAGAATACAAAAAAAAATTTTAAACACATGAGCAAATAATAATAATAATAATAATAATAATAATAATAATAATAATAATAATAATATTGTTGAGTGTATCTGCAGTGTTCTAGTACAAACATTAATGTTTTAACACAAAATAAAAATTATGATAGTGTTTTAACAAACAATATGAACTTTATTAATGCTCATAAGTAGGAAAAGTTTTGCCTAAATAAATCTTAACATGGGAATATGTTCATAAGGAAAACCATGTGTTCAGTGTCCAAAATATTTTAAAAAAATCTTGAAATAGACGTGTGTGTACATAAGGAAGATTAACTATACCAACGTTGTATGACTAAAATATTTTTAATGAAATACCTTCATTTAAAAAATATGGAAGAACATAAACCATATGAATGTTCTGAGTGTCTGAAATGTTTTAGTCAAAAAAGCCGTCTTGTGTCACATGCGAGAGTACATACAGGAGACAAACCATACAAATGTTCAGAGTGTTTGAAATGTTTTACTGAAAAGCACAATCTTGTGATACATATGAAAGTACATACAGGAGATAAACCATATCAATGCAATGAGTGTCTGAAATGTTTTAGTCAAAAAAGC
>NW_027199246.1:22500-34181 GCF_038502225.1 Cherax quadricarinatus | reverse complement strand
TAATTAAAATTATCCTTCGAAAAATTCAATAAAAACATAATAATACACGAAGTTCTCTTATTATTATTATTATTAAAGATTAGCCGGTATTCTCCCGGCTCGGGCCTTTTCCAAGTGGTGGCCCGGCCTTGGCTCCCTCTTTAGGGAGTGTCTGAGACCTAAGTCTCCCATGGGAGGAGGCACAAGTACCTCCTCATCTTTGGGACCAACTGTCCCCAGGCCTAGCCACAAGCTAGACCTCTCTGGTCTGCCATCCCCGCCACAAGGAGTCTAATGGGAATGACAGTCTTATGAGCTAAAGGCTCGGGCTCAGGCACCTACCCTACCCTAGAAGGGTTAGGCATGGTGTCGATGACGAAGTTCTCGACTAATTTTGTTGTTTATTTATCGAAAATTTTGTTTTTTTAACAAAGTTAAGTTTATATATAAATTCTTTAAAGTTTTTAAAATATATATTTACATTTTATCTTATTTATTAAACTGTATTATTGTTCGACCTAATGGTATTTTTATTAATTCATAATTAGTTGTTTCTTTATGTATATAAGTAAATTGTATTAGTGGCTGAGAAATTATCAAAGTTCTCTAAATATTTGAGGAGTAACTCACATATAACTATTTTGCTTGAAATGCAAACTAATAATAATAATACATGTAATAATAATAATAATAATAATAATAATAATAATAATAATAATAATAATAATAATAATAATAATAATACGGTGGAGGGGTGTTCAACATGTGTGTGGAAAATTTCCAAGACCGTAATTATACTTTTTTTTTAATATTTTATTTAAATCCAATACAGTTTAACATAAAAATAAAGAAACAGTATCAACACCATGCCCAGCCCTTCTAGGGTAGGGTAGGTGCCTGAGTCCTAGCCTTTAGCTCATAAGACTGTCATTCCCATTTGCCCCCTTGGGGCGGGGATGGCAGACCAGAGAGGCCTAGCTTGTGGCTAGGCCTGGGGACAGTTGGTCCCAAAGATGAGGAGGTACTTGTGCCTCCTCCCATGGGAGACTTAGGTCTCAGACACTCCCTAAAGAGGGAGCCAAGGCCGGGCCACCACTTGGAAAAGGCCCGGGCCGGGAGAATACTGGCGAATCTTTAATAATAATAATAATAATAATAAGAAACAGTATGGATCTAAATCAAAATTAACTGACAAACGGATTGCACCTAAATGCTGGGACCTTGGCTGCCTGACCACGGTAGAGTGCGGTTGTGCTCTGCACCCCTCTGCTGTTTGTAGGCGAGCTTCCTTGTCAGTTACCTGGCTGCAGCGGTGTGAAGTGGTGCTGTCACACCTCGGCTGACAACATAGGTGCACTGTGATTGTCAAGATGGTGGTTAGTCTGAGACGCCGGATAAATACTGTAGGCATTGAGCTACTTAAAGGAACGATAACGACCAGTTCTGCGCAAGTCTTATTGCCAAAGATCATCCGGGAGACATATGGCGTACAAGATAGTGACTTGTATGGTGTAGCATTGGACGGAGGACAACGAATTTTCGTCAAACTGCTATCAACAACGGTTTATGAATCGTTAGTCACCAGGTCTGAGGACGTAAGTATTAGCGTCACACCAGCTGTCTTATATTTTATTTAAAACATGACATTACTAAAATATAATATATAAAACTCATTTGTCTATAAATTAACACAATCCTCCCTACAGCTAACATTACACACCAGACTTACAACTCCGTGTGGGTACACCCCCCCCTCCCTGCTCCCTCATCCTATCACTTAACACAAACCTGTTGGAGCTACCCAACAGAATTACATGATATGAACAACACTTTTATATACACATCCCTCGAAATGGTACTTAATAATCGACTACAGACCATGCAATTCATTGCACTGAACATATTATACAGACATATTACCCCCCCCCGTGGTTGTCCAACCACCCCACTATTTACAACCTAACATACTATAAACAATGAATGTTGCCTAATGTCACACAGCAATGATCAAAACATTAATTTATGTAATTGTCCTAATGGTTCAGTTACATAACAATATGTATTACACAACAATGGTGATATAGAAAAGTCAGACATACAAAATGACTACAAAGCCATAGGTATAAACTTAGTCTCAAAAATCCAACACATGTAAGCTTCTACACATTTAAACATTTGTAGATGAATGGTTCAGAGAACCGACATGTTGATAAATTAGACACATGTGCCTGGTCATAGACCGGGCCGCGGGGGCGTTGACCCCCGAAACTCTCTCCAGGTAAACTCCAGGTAAACACTTGGGTATCTTTATTGAGGAAACGTTTCGCCACACAGTTGCTTCATCAGTCCATACAAAGGAGAATCTTGAACTGGAGGAGAATGAGGTAATCAGTCCCTCAACCTTGAGTCGATGTGGTCAGTCCATCAATCTTGAATAGAATACGGCATACGTGCTAAGAAGAAGCTTATAAACCGTTGGCAGGAGAGGTGCAGCAGTCATAGGTGGTGTAACACTTGTTCAATGTTGAAGTAGGTCGTGCCCAAGAATTAGGCAAGCGAAGAATTCCCAAGTATTAAGATCCCAAGAAGTTGCAGTGTCTGACAGGTTTGTGTCTAATTAACCATTCATCTACAAACCACCTATGACTGCTGCACCTCTCCTGCCAACGGTTTATAAGCTTCTTCTCAGCACATATGCCGTATTCTATTCAAGATTGATGGACTGACCACATCGACTCAAGGTTGAGGGACTGATTACCTCATTCTCCTCCAGTTCTTCAAGATTCTCCTTTGTATGGACTGATGAAGCCACTGTGTGGCGAAACGTTTCCTAAATAAAGATACCCAAGTGTTGCACATGTGTCTAATTTATCAACATTTAAACATGCAATTCCAGTGTTAAAAACAATAACACAGCTTCAACTATGACATTCAAGCTCTATACAGCTTATATGGACATAACATAGTGCTATTGACAACAGTACAATACAACATAAAATATAACCATGACATAAGTAACACAAAGACTGTGCCTAGCACGCACCTAACCACAAAAACCTATAACACCACTGTTGCCCAACTTTATTTACACTATCTGACGTACAATAAACTCTTTACTCTCAAAACAAAACTGAAAATTGCAGATCACCAGTGACGAACAATAATGCACAGACATTAATACAAACATATCACATCATATCTCTGGACACCGTGCATGATCACAGCGTCAACACTATGCAGTGCAAGGCACCTAGAAAACAAGTTGGAGCAAATACATGCAATTATTATAGCAAATCTCCAAATTACAATGTCATTACCGTAAATCAATATTACCACACACAATATGTATAATAAGTGTATAGTCCAGTCACACAAAAAAACTGGCCAGCTCCACAGGTGCTAGCACAAGTGGTCCACATATTATTCACTCACGCATCACTCATCCAACACTCACGCAAACATTTGTTGTCATCCATTACCAGGGAGGCGACCCTGTTTTCACCCATGACTTCCCTACCCCAGCAACACTTTCCAATCATACCCTCCCCTCCCTCGTATATTACAAGTCTAATAAAACCTGTAACGTAAGTTGCCTATATCCCTCTGAAAAATCTTTCACCCACCTCCTCCCATAAATTTCCTTATTTCTACATACCGTTTTATAGAACGTTACCGCTAACACCCTCCTCTTCGCCTCAGTAACCTGTTTCCCCCGCAATCCCCACACTATATAGATATAATCTGCCATAATGTATCCCACAGCTCTGATTACACTTTCCTCCCAACCCCCCACGTCGAGACTTAATGCTCTCAGTACAGAAATTCCTTTACCTCCTATCCTATTTATCACCCTATTTAACCACCCCTTGACACTCCTCATTCCATCACAAAAATATACTACATGAAAAGCCGACTCCTCCCCACCACATATCCCACACTATCCCCCGTCAACGACTCGTCTATCCCGTAGAACCACACCCGACGGTAAAATGCCGTGCAGAAAACGATACATTACATCCCGAACACGAGGTTGCAACCTCATCCTACTCAACCTATTCCATATACTTCCCCATGCATACATGGGGAAAATTCCCTCTACAGGTGCTACAACCCTCCCGGCTAACAATCTACACAACCTACCTATTTTAACCTTTGCTGGCTCTCGATCCCACGCCATAGCCCTCAAAACAGTTTCACACTCATGCAACTCAACTCCTGTATACATCCGTTGCAATCTGTTATGGATCCTGGCCAAACCCCCCCCCACCCACACTTTCCCTCATCACCTCCCTTTTAATGAAGACACATTTGACCCTCCGCTTTAAGTCCAGCAATCCCAGCCCCCCCCTTACTTACAGGTAACATTACCACATCCCTTTTAATCCAATCACAGCTCGAACCCCACAAGAATTTAAAAACCTTCCTAGGTATGTTCGTTATTGCTGGCCCAGTTAATGGGAACATGGCTGCCACGTGCCATACTTTGCTATACAGTAAGATATTAATAACAATGGCACGCTGCACAAGGGTCAAATGATAAGGTCGCAATGCACCCAAGCGTCCCTGAATCCTTTCTACCATCCTAAGTGAGTTTTCCATGCGTGCCACAGTTAGATCGTCTGCATAAATAAGACCGCAAATTTTTAACGAATTCACCTGCCTCCTCACAACTGCACTACCCCAATCAACCCTACCCGCCCAAGCTCCTAACCCCATGACCATGGATTTATCTGAATTTACCCTCATACCAGTTGCCCCTGCGAACATTTGTACTACCCCGTCTAATGTGTCCATTGACATCCCCTCCCTGATCAGAATAGTTGTATCATCCACATACCCAATTAAAACTTGCCAAACCCTCGCAACCTCACACCCTGGTCCCTCTACGTGACACATACGCTGCTCCATCAATCTATAAAAGGGGTCCTGTACGCATGCAAACAATAATTGTGACATAGGACACCCCTGCCTAAGTCCCCTACCCATTACAATCTTCCCACCCAATCGACCATTAATCTGTACCCTCGCCATTGCACCTCCATACAATGCCTCAACCCAACCCACTATTTCTTCCCCAAACCCCTGACCCCTGAGGATGGCTTTCAATGCTTTCCGATCCACTCTATCGTATGCCCCTTGCCAATCGAGCGCCACCAAACCTCCCTCCCTCCCCCCCTTTTGCCTCCACGAAATCCCTAATTATCCCATGCCCCTCCACCATAGACCTCCCTGGCAAACCAAACTGAGTTTTTGATACTACCCGCCCCACCACACACTTGACCCGATTTCCCAAAATCTTCGCAAACAATTTATAATCTGCGCATAACAACGAGATCGCCTGGTAATCCCGAAGTGTATGCTGCCCCTTACCCTTCGGTACCAATACAACGACAGCCGTTGTCTGCTTCTCACCCAGCTCACCTCCCTCCTTCATGCAATTTAATAACCTAACCAGAAAATGCCTCAATAATTCCCAATGCTGCTGATAAAACTCTGCCGGGAGTCCATCAATTCCCGGTGCTTTGCCCTTTCGCATTCCACTTAAAGCCCTCCATATTTCCCCCTCAATTATTTCCCCACCCAGTGCTTCCCTATCACTGTTACGCAACTGACATACCACACTCCCACATACCTGTTCTAAAACCTCATCCTCTACCCCTTCTCGTTGCCAGTACTTCTCATACCACTTGTCAGCAAACGCCCCCATTCCTTCCATAGCTTTTATGACCTGCCCCTCCCTGTACCCTCCCATTGACTCATGAACCTACAACCATGGAATAGTCATTGCCTCCTGTCTTTGTTTCTGCCTATGCAATATGCACGATGAAGGTTTATCGCCCCATAACACCTCTTCCACCCCCGCCTGTACCCGCACCGCTTGGATAAGTGCCCGCCACCACCCCCTCGCATAACAACCCCATAATCTATCCTCCAAATAGTTAGCAAGCCCATATTTTAAAGAATTGATACGTTTCCCTTCCTTTACATAATATTGCTTAATCCGTTCTTTAGCCACACCATCCCACCACATCACCACATCCTCTACCCCATTTATCTCTGCACGTAACCCCTCCCACAGCATTGCAAATCCCTCTATCCCCTCCTCATCACCTAACACACTTGTATTTAATTTCCAATAACCCCTAGATATACCTGCTAGTGACTCCCACGCCACCTCTGCTACTACCGCCCGATGATCCGAATAAGCTACTTCTATTGTACGGAAAAATGTCAACCCAACCCCTTGAGATATATACAGCCTATCCAACCTAGCAGCGTAACCCCGTCTTACAAAAGTGTGCTCTACCTCCCACGCCCCTCCTCCAACCGCATCCCGCAACTGAATATCCCTCAAAAGATCTCGCAAGGCCGCCGACACGTGCCCCGCCCCTTTTGGTTCCATGTCAGCCCTCCTAATGACGCAGTTCCAGTCTCCACCAACGACGGCCACTGCAGGTAAACCACGTAAGAAGAAAACTAGTTCTTCACATACAAAATCCCTTTTTACCCTCGCATCATTTTCTGCTGGTGCATACACACTTACAAAAGATACCCTCTGCCCCATCCACCACCCATCCACACGCAATACTCTTCCCCCCCTGCCCCTCACTTCTTAGCAACACAAACGGGCTTGCCTCCCTGATCAATTTATCCACAACACCTTTCAGACGTGCAGATGGCAGAGTCATGACCTGAAACCCCTCCACCTCCAGCACTCTTCCCTCCTTGAAATTGTGTTCTTGCAGGAACACTACATCCACCCTATATTTATACAGAAACATTCGAAACCATTCCTTCTTCACACAGTCCATTTACGTTCACAGTCATACACCTAAGGCCTCTTTATAGTTTCCAACCCTTCCTCTCTTCATTCATCCCAGGGCCTCCTGCCCCAGAGCCAGCACAAGGCTTCACACCATCAACCCCCCCCCCTTTTTTGTGATGCCTCTTATCGTGACTACTTCGACACTGCTCTTCCTTCCTCCCAGACCTCTGCGCCGGCGTCAGGACATCATCTGAGTCTGACGCCGCTGCTCTATTCCTCGTGATGCCCTCTACATCCATGTTATCTTCTGAGGTTCCCTCACGATGTACCTCAACCTCCACCACGCCTCGTTCCACAGCACACGGCGACAACTCACTCTTACTAGTTGGCCCGTCAACCCTGCTATGGTTTTTATCATTACATTCCTCTACAGGCAACGCCATGCCTCTCACCAGCTCAGGAACAACATCCTCTGCCGGCGGCGTCAATGTCCTTAACACTTCCTGAAGCTCTTCCTCTAGAGCCTGCACCTCCTCCTGCACTTGCACTTCTGTACATTTCCCTTGTCTAGTAACAGATCCTTTTACATCACAGCTTACCTCACACATGCCAGTCTCCTCTTTGGAATCCTCCACCCCTTCACTCCACAAGCGCCCAAGCCCTTGCTTTCACGTGGGGCTCTCAACAGCTATCACGCTGGTAACTGGTGCTTCACCAGTTTGTGCTGGTGCCCTCCTCAGCTTCACGCACTCTGCCGCCATATGGTCGTATGCCCCACATATTCTGCACGTACGTCTCTGTCCGGCATATGATACCATAACTTGCATCCTGAAGTCCTCCAACACGACGTAAGACGGTATGGGATGTCTCAGAGTCATCTTATGGGAAAAGGTACCCTCCAGACGGCCCATGTAAGCACCTGCCGTCCACTTGCCCTTTCAACTCCTGTATACATCCATTGCAATCTGTTATGGATCCTGGCCAACCCCCCCCCCACCCACACTTTCCCTCATCACCTCCCTTTTAATGAAGACACATTTGACCCTCCGCTTTAAGTCCAGCAATCCCAGCCCCCCCTTACTTACAGGTAACATTACCACTTCTCTTTTAATCCAATCACAGCTCGAACCCCACAAGAATTTGAAAACCTTCCTAAGTATGTTGTTATTGCTGGCCCAGTTAATGGGAACATGGCTGCCACGTGCCATACTTTGCTATACAGTAAGATATTAATAACAATGGCATGCTGCACAAGGGTCAAATGATAAGGTCGCAATGCACCCAAGCATCCCTGAATCCTTTCTACCATCCTAATCGAGTTTTCCATGCGTGCCACAGTTAGATCATCTGCATAAATAAGACCGCAAATATTTAACGAATTCACCTGCTTCCTCACAACTGCACTACCCCAATCAACCCTACCTGCCCAAGCTCCTAACCCCATAACCATGGATTTATCTGAATTTACCCTCATACCAGTTGCCCCCTGCAAACATTTGTACTACCCCATCTAATGTGTCCATTGTCATCCCCTCCCTGATCAGAACAGTTGTATCATCCACATACCCAATTAAAACTTGCCAAACCCTCGCAACCTCACACCCTGGTCCCTCTACGTGACACATACGCTGCTCCACCAATGTATAAAAGGGGTCCTGTGCGCACGCAAACAATAATTGTGACATAGGACACCCCTGCCTAAGTCCCCTACCCATTACACTCTTCCCACCCAATCGACCATTAATCTGTACCCTCGCCATTGCACCTCCATACAATGCCTCAACCCAACCCACTATTTCTTCCCCAAACCCCTGACCTCTGAGGATGGCTCTCAATGCTTTCCAATCCAGTCTATCGTATGCCCCTTGTCAATTGAGCACCACCAAACCTCCCCCCTCCTCCCCTTTTGCCTCCACAAAATCCCTAAGTAACCCATGCCCCACCACCATAGACCTCCCTGGCAAAACAAACTGAGTTTTTGATACTACCCGCCCCACCACACACTTGACCCGATTTCCCAAAATCTTCGCAAACAATTTGTAATCTGCGCAGTGGCCATCATTGGTGGGGACTGGAACTGCGTTATTAGGAGGGCTGATGTGGAACCAAAAGGGGCGGGGCACATGTCGGCAGCCTTGCGAGATCTTTTGAGGGATATTCAGTTGTGGGATGCTGTTGGAGGAGGGGCGTGAGAGGTAGTGCACACTTTTGTAAGAAGGGGTTATGCTGCTAGGTTGGATAGGCTGTATATATCTCAAGGGGTTGGGTTGACATTTTTCTGTACAATAGAAGTAGCTTATTCGGATCATCGGGCGGTAGTAGCAGAGGTGGGGTGGGAGTCACTAGCAGGTATATCTAGGGGATATTGGAAGTTAAATGCAAGTGTGTTAGGTGATGAGGAGGGGATAGAGGGATTTGCAATGCTGTGGGAGGGGTTACGTGCAGAGGTAAATGGGGTAGAGGATGTGGTGATGTGGTGGGATGGTGTGGCTAAAGAACAGATTAAGCAATATTACGTAAAGGAAGGGAAACGTATAATTTCTTTAAAATATGGGCTTGCCAACTATTTGGAGGATAGGTTACGGGGTTGTTATACGAGGGGGGCAGTGGTGGGCACTTATCCAATGGATGATATTATGGCAATTAAAGGGAGGCTGCGTGAGGTACAGGATGAGAGGTTCCAAGTGGTGTGGGTACACGCGGGGGTGGAAGAGGTGTTATGTCGCGATAGACCTTCATCATGCGTATTGTGTAGGCAGAAACAAAGACAGCAGGCAATGATTATTCCATGGTTGGAGGTTCATGAGTCGATAGGAGGGTACAGGGAGGGGCAGGTCATACAAGCTATGGAAGGAATGGGGGCGTTTGCTGATAAGTGGTATGAGAAGTACTGGCAACGAGAAGGGGTAGAGGATGGGGTTTTAGAACAGGTGTGTGGGAGTGTGGTATATCAGTTGCATAACAGTGATAGGGAAGCACTGGGTGGGGAAATAACTGAGGGGGAAATATGGAGGGCTTTAAGTGGAATGCAAAAGGGCAAAGCACCGGGAATTGATGGACTCCTGGCAAAGTTTAATCAGCAGCATTGGGAATTAATGAGGCATTTTTTGGTTAAGTTATTAAATTGCATGAAGGAGAGAGGTGAGCTGGGTGAGAAGTAGGCAACGGCTGTCATTGTATTGGTACCAAAGGGTAAGGGGCAGCATATGCTTCGGGATTACCGGGTGATCTCGTTGTTATGCACAGATTACAAATTGTTTGCAAAGATTTTGGGAAACCGGGTCAAGTGTGTGGTGGGGCGGGTAGTATCAAAAACTCAGTTTGGTTTGCCAGGGAGGTCTATGGTGGAGGGGCATGGGTTACTTAGGGATTTCGTGGAGGCAAAAGGGGGGAGGGGGGAGGTTTGGTGGCACTCGATTGGCAAGGGGCATATGATAGAGTGGATCGGAAAGTACTGAAAGCCATCCTCAGGGGTCAGGGGTTTGGGGAAGAAATAGTGGGTTGGGTTGAGGCGTTGTATGGAGGTGCAATGGCGAGGGGACAGATTAATGGTCGATTGGGTGGGAAGATTGTAATGGGTAGGGGACTTGGGCAGGGGTGTCCTATGTCACTATTGTTTGCGTGCATACAGGACCCCTTTTATAGATTGGTGGAGCAGCGTATGTGTCACGTAGAGGGACCAGGGTGTGAGGTTGTGAGGGTTTGGCAAGTTTTAATTGGGTATGTGGATGATACAACTGTTCTGATCAGGGAGGGGATGTCAATGGACACATTAGATGGGGTAGTGCAAATGTTCACAGGGGCAACTGGTATGAGGGTAAATTCAGATAAATCCATGGTTATGGGGTTAGGATCTTGGGCAGGTAGGGTTGATTGGGGTAGTGCAGTTGTGAGGAGGCAGGTGAATTCGTTAAAAATTTGCGGTCTTATTTATGCAGACGATCTAACTGTGGCACGCATGGAAAACTCGATTAGGATGGTAGAAAGGATTCAGGGATGCTTGGGTGCATTGTGACCTTATCATTTGACCCTTGTGCAGCGTGCCATTGTTATTAATATCTTACTGTATAGCAAAGTATGGCACGTGGCAGCCATGTTCCCATTAACTGGGCCAGCAATAACGAACATACTTAGGAAGATTTTTAAATTCTTGTGGGGTTCGAGCTATGAGTGGATTAAGAGATGTGGTAATGTTACCTGTAAGTCAGGGGGGGCTAGGATTCATGGACTTAAAGCAGAGGGTCAAATGTGTCTTCATTAAAAGGGAGGTGATGAGGGAAAGTGTGGGTGGGGGGGGTTTGGCCAGGATCCATAACAGATTGCAATGGATGTATACAGGAGTTGAGTGGCATGAGTGTGAAACTGTTTTGAGGGCTATGACGTGGGATCGAGAGCCAGCAAAGGTCAAAATAGGTAGGTTGTGTAGATTGTTAGCCGGGAGGGTTGTAGCGTCTGTAGTGGGAATTTTCCCCAAGTATGCATGGGGAATAGGTTGAGTAGGATGAGGCTGCAACCTCGTGTTCGGGATGTATTGTATCGTTTTCTGCACGGCATTTTACCTTCAGGTGTGGTTCTATGGGATAGACGAGTCGTTGACGGGGGTGTGTGCGGGATATGTGGTGGGGAGGAGTCGGCTTTTCATGTAGTATATTTTTGTGACGGACTGAGGAGTGTCAAGGGGTGGTTAAATAGGGTGATATATAGGATAGGAGGTCAAGGAAATTCTGTATTGAGAGCGTTAAGTCTCGACGTGGGGGGTGGGAGGAAAGTGCAATCAGAGCTGTGGGGTACATTATGGCAGATTATATATATATAGTGTGGGGATTGAGGGGGAAACAGGTTAGTGAGGTGAAGAGGAGGGTGTTAGCGGTAACGTTCTATAAAACTGTATGTAGAAATAAGGAAATTTTTGGGAGGAGGTGGGAGAGGAATTTTT
>NW_027199246.1:0-17500 GCF_038502225.1 Cherax quadricarinatus | reverse complement strand
GATTGACTGGGAAAACCTGGAGCCACATGGGGGTCCCGAAACATGGAGAGCCAGGATGTTGGACGTGGTGCTGGAAAACCTCATGCACCAACATGTTAAGGACACTACCAGAGTGAGAGGGGAGGATGAACCAGCAAGATTGGACCTTGTGTTCACCCTGGGCAGCTCAGACATTGAGGACATCAAGTATGAGAGTCCCCTAGGAGCTAGCGACCACGTGGTTCTGTGCTTTGAATACATAGTAGAGCTGCAAGTGGAGAGAATAACAGGAGTAGAATGGGAAAAGCCTGACTATAAAAGAGGGGACTACATAGGGTTGAAGAACTTCCTGCGGGAGGTCCAGTGGGACAGAGAACTGGCAGGAAAGCCAGTAAATGAAATGATGGAATATGTAGCAACAAAATGCAAGGAGGCAGTGGAAAGGTTCATTCCCAAGGGCAACAGTAACAACGGGAAGACCAGAACAAGCCCCTGGTTTACCCGACGGTGTAAGGAGGCAAAAACAAAGTGCAATAGAGAATGGAAAAAGTACAGAAGGCAGAGAACACACGAAAATAGGGAGATCAGTCGCAGAGCCAGGAACGAGTACGCACAGGTAAGGAGGGAGGCCCAGCGACAGTATGAAAATGACATAGCATCGAGAATCAAGACTGACCCGAAACTGTTGTATAGCCACATCAGGAGGAAGACAACAGTCAAAGACCAGGTGATCAGATTAAGGACAGAAGGTGGAGAACTCACAAGAAATGATCAGGAGGTATGTGAGGAGCTGAACAGGAGATTTAAGGAAGTTTTTACAGTAGAGACAGGAAGGGCTGTGGGAAGACAGCACAGAAGGGAACATCAAGAGGGAATATACCAACAAGTGTTGGATGACATACGAACAACTGAGGAGGAGGTGAAGAAGCTCTTAAGTGACCTTGACACCTCAAAGGCGATGGGACCGGACAACATCTCCCCATGGGTCCTTAGAGAAGGAGCAGAGATGCTGTGTGTGCCTCTAACCACAATCTTCAACACATCCCTTGAAACTGGGCAACTACCTGAGAAATGGAAGACAGCTAATGTAGTCCCCATATTTAAGAAAGGAAACAGAAACGAGGCACTAAACTACAGACCTGTGTCTCTGACATGTATTGTGTGCAAAGTCATGGAGAAGATTATCAGGAGGAGAGTGGTCGAACACCTGGAAAGGAACAAGATTATAAATGAAAACCAGCATGGGTTCATGGAAGGCAAATCTTGTATCACAAACCTCCTGGAGTTTTATGACAAGGTAACAGAAGTAAGACACGAGAGAGAGGGTTGGGTAGATTGCGTTTTCCTAGACTGCAGGAAGGCCTTTGACACAGTTCCCCACAAGAGATTAGTGCAGAAGCTGGAGGATCAGGCACACGTAAAAGGAAGGGCACTGCAATGGATAAGGGAATACCTGACAGGGAGGCAGCAACGAGTCATGGTACGTGAAGAGGTATCACAGTGGGCGCCTGTTACGAGCGGGGTCCCACAGGGGTCAGTTCTAGGACCAGTGCTATTTTTGATATATGTGAACGACATGATGGAAGGAATAGACTCTGAAGTGTCCCTGTTCGCAGATGACGTGAAGTTGATGAGAAGAATTAAATCGGACGAGGATGAGGCAGGACTGCAAAGAGACCTGGAGAGGCTGGACATGTGGTCCAGTAACTGGCTCCTCGAATTCAATCCAGCCAAATGCAAAGTCATGAAGATTGGGGAGGGGCAAAGAAGACCGCAGACAGAATATAGGCTAGGTGGACAAAGACTACAGACCTCACTCAGGGAGAAAGACCTTGGGGTGACCATAACACCGAGCACATCACCGGAGGCACACATCAACCAAATAACCGCTGCAGCATACGGGCGCCTGGCAAACCTGAGAATAGCGTTCCGATACCTTAATAAGGAATCGTTCAAGACACTGTACACTGTGTATGTTAGGCCCATACTGGAGTATGCAGCACCAGTCTGGAACCCACACCTGGTCAAGCACGTCAAGAAGTTAGAGAAAGTACAAAGGTTTGCAACAAGGCTAGTCCCAGAGCTCAAGGGAATGTCGTACGAGGAAAGGTTAAGGGAAATCGGACTGACGACACTGGAGGACAGAAGGGTCAGGGGAGACATGATAACGACATACAAGATACTGCGGGGAATAGACAAGGTGGACAGAGATAGGATGTTCCAGAGAGGGGACACAGGGACAAGGGGTCACAACTGGAAGCTGAAGACTCAGACGAGTCACAGGGACGTTAGGAAGTATTTCTTCAGTCATAGAGTTGTCAGCAAGTGGAATAGCCTAGCAAGTGAAGTAGTGGAGGCAGGAACCATACATAGTTTTAAGAAGAGGTATGACAAAGCTCAGGAAGCAGAGAGAGAGAGGATCCAGTAGCGATCAGTGAAGAGGCGGGGCCAGGAGCTGAGTCTCGACCCCTGCAACCACAATTAGGTGAGTACAATTAGGTGAGTACACACACTTTAGTTTAATATCTTTATGCACCCCATACCCATCCTGTGGGCGGTAGTCAAAAGATTACAAAGGTACATAATGGGTCCAGTGACTGGACCCCAAAGTTATGATAGCTGAACTAGTTACAAAGGTAATGAACTCCAGGTAGATCTGGTCACTAATCATGGCAAGTTACAGAGGTAATGAATCAGCTTCACTCCTATACATGGTTACAGTCATGAACAAATTACAAAGTAATGAACCACTGATACGTCCACACCTGGTCACAATTGTAATGAGTTATAAATACAAATATTAAGTGGATCATACACCCACACTAGCGCGCGCGCGCACATACACACACGAGGGCGCACGCACGGACATGTGCACACGAGCGTACAAATATATGCATACACACAAGGACGCACACCCACACACACACACACACACACACACCAACACCCACACACACACACCCTCACACACACCCACACACACACCCTCACACACACCCACACACACACACCCACACACACACACACACACCCACACACCCACACACGCACACACACACCCACACACACACACACACACACACACACACACACACACACACACACGCACACACACACACACACCCACACACACCCACGCACACACACACACACACACACACACAGGGACAAGGGGTCACAACAAGCTGAAGACTCAGACACACAGGGACGTTAGGAACACACACAGCACACACACACACACCAGTAGCACACACACACCCCTGCAACCACAATTAGGTGAGTACACACACACACACACACACACACACACACACACTCACACACACACACCCACACACACACACACACACACACACACACACACACACACACACACACACACACACACACACACACACACACACACACACACACACACACACATGCACACATGTGGTAATGCTTTATTTACAGCTAGCAAAGTCAGGGTATTTCTCCAGAATGGTCTGCAATATACCACTGTGGATAAAATACTTAGCCATTTCTTGAACACTTCTGAGTGAGTTGTTTCTAAATTCATTAATTTTATCACACTCCAGTACATAATGACGCAATGTGTGACAATAGTCCATCTGGCAAAGTTTACATTTCGTTTGGTCTACATCTGGTGGTGGTGATTTAACCTGCCAAAGATACTTGTAACCCAGCCGGAGCCGGGCAGTAGTGACATCCAAGAGTCTGCTTATCTTGTTGGATGCACCATAGACATGTGGCTCCTCCTGCATGATGGAATGATGATAGATGGACTGACTTGTGTCAATCTCCCTAAGTCTTAAGTCAATAAAGTTCATTTGAAGTTCTTTTCGTATTATTGTTCTCAAACTGCTAAATGACAACCCAAGATTGTAATCTACCCCCTCTTTGAAAGCATACAGCTTAGCCAATTTATCAGTTCTATCATGCATCTGAAGACCAATGTGAGATGGAATCCACAGCATGTGCACTCTGACTCCACTGTCCACAATCTTACCATATCTATGTCTGGCTTCTGACAAAAGCATGCCACAATTTATACTTAATGAGTTGAGAGCATTTATGGATGACAGAGAATCAGTTACAATTAAAGTGTCAACCTTAGATACATGGACACATTTGAGTGCAAGGAGTATGGCAAACAGTTCTGTTTGAAGGGTAGAGGCCCAGTTATTGATGCGTGCTCCAATTTCTTTATGAGAGCCATCACTCTGTGTGACAACAGCAGCACTACCAGCTGCACCAGTGGACTGGTGAACAGAACCATCGACGTAAATAATTTGTGAAAGATTGTTCTGTGTGACTAAGTTATCAATACAGCTTAAGGCATCATGTTTGGCTTCAAGACGAAGCTTTGGTTGTGATTTAAGAAGAGTTTTGGGGGGAAATGGAGGAATGGTAGTTTGGAATGGGGTAATATCCCATGGAGCAGGGAAATGTCTCTGTTGTCCAACTTGATATAGATCATGTAGCTGGTTCATGCGGAGGTCGGTTCCAGTTTTTTCGATCCATCTGGAAGGATGTTCACCAGTGCTGAGGAAAGTTTGGAGGGCTTCTGTGCAGGGGTTTGAATGGGCTAGCCTAAGCATATTGACCCCAATAAGGATATTTCTTTCAGTAACACGATCTCTAATGCTTGGAATATTAAGTTCTTTCCGCATATTTAAAATTTTGGCAGTACGAGGGCATCCTAGGATGATCCTCATTGCTTCGTTTTGCAGTTTTTCCAGCCCTCCAAGCTTCCAGTCAGACACGAGTGCAAGTAGTGGCGCTGCATAATCAACCAATGATCTAATATAAGCAAGATACATCATTTTCACAATTTTAACATTAGCACCATACCTGGGATGAAAACCTGCCACAACTCTAAGTGCTCTCAGCCTTTCTTTGTATTGGCGACAAAGTCTCGTTACAACAGGTCCAAGTAGTGGAACCTCAAAGCCTAGATACCTGTATCTGCTTACATATTCTAGAAGAGACCCA
This sequence comes from Cherax quadricarinatus, assembly GCF_038502225.1. NCBI lineage: Eukaryota > Metazoa > Arthropoda > Malacostraca > Decapoda > Parastacidae > Cherax > Cherax quadricarinatus. The sequence continues at coordinate 12,526 of NW_027199246.1, read as the reverse complement.
TCATGCAACTGGATCTGACGAACTGTGCCTCTCTGCCGAGGAGGACGCCTGTTGAGTATCTTTGTTTTATCCCCTGAGATTATTAACCCCAGGTCCTGACACGAGGCTAAAACATGATTAAGAATGTTTTGGGTGTTGGAGAATCCGGTAGTGTGAATCATTATGTCATCAGCAAAACTAACCATATAATGATGGGGCTGGCTAGGCATGGCATTAAGTAAGGCATTAATCAAAATGTTGAAAAGGGTGGGACTAAGCACACCTCCCTGTGGGGTTCCTAATTCAAAATCTTTAGTTACACTTCTATGTCCCTGGAACAACACAGACGACTTTCTGTTGGACAGGTAACCTTTAATCCAGCGGAGAAGCCATCCTCCAACATCCATTCTGGCAAGTTCACTAATGATTACATGTCTGTTGGCTACATCAAAAGCGGATTTAAGGTCAAGGAACGTAGTGTATGAGCTGTCAGTGTGCAGAGTGAGAAAGGTGGTAATGCAATGATGCACACTCCTTCCATGCATGAAGCCATGCAACCGGGGTGACAAGAATTCCTTAATTCTGTGCATAAGACGATTAAGAATCATCCTTTCAAATGTTTTACACAAGCAGCTAGTAAGGGATATTGGGCGAAATGAGTTTTGTTGATTGGGCTTTGGAATGGGAATAATGAGGCTATTGGTCCATGATTTAGGGAGCTCCCCAGTGACATAACTCATGTTATATAATTCAAGTAAAGGATTACCTGGTACTCGACACAGCAATCTGAGTATGTTGTAAGTAATACCATCCTCACCAGGCGACGTGGAGTTGCCCTTAGTTAGTGCTGCATCAAGTTCATAATTAGTGAAAGGAATGTTGCAGTCATCTGCCTTGCTGAGCATAAAGCAAACAAGTCTCTCCCTTGCATCATATTTGTCCATTAATTTCGCCTGTGTGGTACTGGGAAGACTGTCATAGCTAGATGTAGCAGCCCAAGCACTGACTAACTCATTCGCCCTATGCAAGGGATGAGGGTGCGCGATCTGCCCAGTTCTGTTACCCTTAATTCTATTTATGTCCCTCCATGCCCGGCTAAGTGGGGTGTGAGCATTGAGACCATTGACAAATTGTTCCCAGTCTGTTTGCCGCAGCTCTGTCATACGCTCTCTGGCAGCAGCAAGGGCAGTTTGGAAGAGGCTCAGCATTTCAGGGGTACGATGGTTTCTATAGGCTAGGCCTAGTCTGCGAGCAGTACGTTTCAATGTTCGAAGTTTAGAATCATTGTAATAGGTATGATTTTTATAAGACTTATGATTATTATGGAAGTCATTTGGATTTAGAGTAGTAGGAGGTTTCAGAGGCGGCTCTAAGAAGTTCTGAATACTGCTCACAAGGTCATTGTTAAAAGTCTCGACAGAGGTACACTCATAGGAATTATACCAGTCAGTCACATGTGCAACAAAGTCATCATGTTGATCAGGGGAAACATTAAGACGTTTCCGTTTGAATATCCCACCAGGGAGAATAGTATTACCAATATCTAGAGAGGTTAGCCTTGGGAAATGATCAGACGCTATATCTGTTACAATGGAAGACTCACAGCTGGCAGAAGTAATGTTGAAGCCAAGACACAGATCAAGGACACCTCCATAGATATGTGTGGGTTCAAGGTCACCTACAATTTGCACATTATCATGACTGTTTAAGAGTGACAACAGTTGATTGCCATTACGATTACCAAACTGAGAGTTTCCAATGCTTTTGTGTCTTGCATTATAATCACCAATAATGAGAGTAGGTTCAGACTGAGCACAAGTTGGGAGCTCCAAGTAATTAAACTTATCAGCAGGAGCGTACAAGTTAAATATGTTGAGAGCAGAGTTCCCAATATAAATCCTAACACCGTGATACTGTAGCCCCTCTGTTTTCTTATGTGCAAGAAGTTGATGGGGAAGTGATTTTTTAATATATAGAACACAAGAATTAGTAGATTTGAGGTTATATGCAACAAACGATGGCAATTTAGGGGGTTGGGATTTTTCAGGGACTCTGCACTCTTGTAGACACACAATATCAATGGATTCAGTGGTTACTTTATGATGCAGGTCAGAAAATCTTTTTCTAAGTGACGCAATATTCCAACTTAAAATGGATAGTTTATACGAGTTTGGTTCCATTATAAAAGTCCAGGGATAGTTTTCAATTTCTCAGCAAAATGAAAAAACTTACTAAATAACAAACAGACATAATCAATATCAATATCATCAGTATTATCCTTATCCATGAGTCTCCTAAGTGCACTTCCATTAGTGAGACCTCTTGGGAGTCTTTGTACACAGAGGTCACTGCGCTCTTTGTCTGTGAATGTATGGAAGGTGACACTATCCCTCGCACTCAACTCTCCGCTTTTATTACACTCATCACTATCATCACATGTATCACTTCCCTCATCATTATGACCAGTGATACATACACCATTATCAACAACCGGGTCATCTCCACACTCAGTATCTATCAATACATTACACTCATCAGGTTGACTATCATGATGGCCTTCACTGCCCTTATCATCTTCACTGTGATTGTAAACACCACTATCAGATTCATCGTTTTTGTGATTATTAACACCACTGCAATCATCAGTTTGTTCATCATCACCACACTCATTTTCATAATGGCTGACTATCTGTGGGTTGATGTACTCATTTGCAACCTCTGTAAGTTTTTCCTCGTGGTGCTCAAGTTGTTGTTTCAAACACCATTGTTGCTTCTCCAGTACTGTTATGCGCAGCTGCATGTTGTGTACCACCCCAGCAAGACTAGCGTCATCAGGAAGTATGAAGTCCCGATCAGCTGAGTCAGGTGGCTGACTGACAGCTGACTCAGCCAGACAGATGGTGTCAACACCAGCAGCATTACTAGTGTTGATAGCAGACGTGATCGTGCTCTGTTGATGTACTCCCAGAGTGACTCGCTCAACCATATTGTCTGAGTTCAGGCAAGGGTCAGTATTCAGACATGAAGTATCTGGTAGGCCTATTGCCTCATCATGGGGGGTGATGGGTGAGGCGGGAGCTCTGCGGCTGGCGATGTGGGCAGCTTTCGCTCTGCAGTCAGCATGAGCAGCTGTGACTCCTGGAGTCTTACAATTGATACATTCTAATGCAACGGTCTGGTGTTTCTTGATCATATCATAGCACTGGTGAGAAGGATGGGCCTTGGCACACACTGCACACCAGTGTGACTTAGATGAGCATTTCCAAGCAATGTGACCCCAGCGCTGACACTTGTAGCATCTACGGTGAGGTGCTTTGTACAAAGCTATTTTGTAACTCCTGTTAAGCGCTGCACGAGAGTAGATATATGATGGTGGAGTCCCTTGACCAATCCACTCAGCCAATATCAGATCATTTGGAAGTCGACGAGGGTTTGCAACTTGATCTGACAACAGGAATTTAGGATCCATGTACTTATTGACATTGTGGATAACAATAAGTACTTTAGGTGATCTTGGTGGGGCAGCTTGGAGTTGGATGTTAGCATATTTATGAGTAAGAAGTTTTTCTATGAATGTTGGGTCGTTAGTAACAAAAACGTAATTATCCTCGTCATGACGAAAGCGAATCCGAAGGTTTTTTTCTGGGTTGTCTAATGAAGCTTCGTAAAACCATCTAAACTTGACCTCAAACTCAGTGTTAGCAGGGAAATCAAGCCTAACCGTTCTGCAATGGTTGTTGTTGCTCTCGTTGTTTCTTGCAGCAAGTCTCCTTTGAAATCCTCTTTCTTTTTTCAAAGCTCCCTTACTTCTAAAACGTACGAATTCGCCTTCACCATCATTTACTTCGTTCACATCCATAGGTCACTTTTAGTTCAGCTGCTTGAGATGGAAGAGTTAGTCTGTTACTTTTGGGTCAGTGAAACCGCCTTTATTCCATAAGAGAGAAGGGACAAGGAAGGGATATTCACCTCGCTAGACACAGGCAATATGGGTGTAGTGGCCTGCGGGTCGCAGTGCGATTTTCAAGGTCATTCACTGGGCCCACAGTCGTCTCGAGAGTTACCAACACTGTACTACTTGTTAATTACTCCAGACCCGCAGCACTTAACACATCTAGCACACGTGTCTTGGAATGACAGACAAATTTTCACTACTTAAGAACTAGTTCTCACAACACCGAAGGTACGGCCGGAACACTGTAGAACGTTCACAAAGGCATTCTGTAACTTGGCCTTCACTGGCTGGCTTGGAGCGCTGTTTAGCCTGGATCAGCTAAACTCGCCCTTATCCCATATGTAGATAATGGCGACGAGTTAAGGGATACCGGTGAATAGGAAAGTCGAGGAAGGGACATTCACCTCACTAGACACACGCAGTATGGGTGTAAGTGGCATGCGGGTCTTATAGTGCCATTTTCAAGGTCACCCAGCAGGCCAGACATTCCTCACTCATTTTAAGCCTACGTAGGTATTGATGGTAGCACAATGTCCTAAGTCAGTGAAATCCACTCGTGCAAATAGTTACAACAAATCTGCAGCACTTAACACTACTAGCACAAACTTACAATGTTTATAGGTGAACCTCTGGCATGTCCCACTTAAAAAGTTAGTACTGCAATGCTCGTTAAATTGTTCTTAACTAAGCCACTGCAGGAAACACTGGTATGCCAGCAACACTGTAGAACGTATACGTAGACATGCTGGGCCTTCAAATGCTGCTTTCAAGCCTGCTTGAATGTGCTTGCTAAGCCCGTGTCAACCACTTGGATATTTGCTTGTAGCAGGCAGGTAGGCACACAGGAGACATATTCGTAAGATGAGTGGAGTGCGGCACGGAGGACTGACACGGGCACTCAAGCATTTATGTGGTCTTTCAAAAACCGCCTCTAGACCATAAGTAAATAGAGGCGAATGCCTGAGTTCCAAATCGAGGAAGGAGGGGAGACAGGCGAGGTGGAGTGAAGGTGTAGCCTCCTACAGCCACTTCAAATCAACATGTTTGTGTTTCACTAGGTATAGTGTTTCGCTCTATTTTGTGGCCAGAATTTGTTTTGTACTCTGATGAAGATTTAATTTCCTCGTGTTTACAATATCTGAGTAATTGAAATTTCTCATCGTTGAACTTCATATTGTTTTCTGCAGCCAACTGAAAGATTTGGTTGATGTCCGCCTGGAGCCTTGCAGTGTCTGCAATGGAAGACACTGTCATGCAGATTCGGGTGTCATCTGCAAAGGAAGACACGGTGTTGTGGCTGACATCCTTGTCTGTCGGATAGGAGGATGAGGAACAAGATGGGAGCGAGTACTGTGCCTTGTGGAACAGAGCTTTTCACCGTAGCTGCCTCGGACTTTACTCTGTTGACGACTACTCTCTGTGTTCTGTTAGTGAGGAAATTATAGATCCATCGACCGACTCTTCCTGTTATTCCTTTAGCACGCATTTTGTGCGCTATTATGCCATGGTCACACTTGTCGAAGGCTTTTGCAAAGTCTGTATATATTACATCTGCATTCTTTTTGTCTTCTAGTGCATCTAGGACCTTGTCGTAGTGATCCAATAGTTGAGACAGACAGGAGCGACCTGTTCTAAACCCATGTTACCCTGGGTTGTGTAACTGATGGGTTTCTAGATGGGTGGTGATCTTGCTTCTTAGGACCCTTTCAAATATTTTCATGATATGGGATGTTAGTGCTATCGGTCTGTAGTTCTTTGCTGTTGCTTTACTGCCCCCTTTGTGGAGTGGGGCTATGTCTGTTGTTTTTAGTAACTGTGGGACGACCCCTGTGTCCATGCTCTCTCTCCATAGGATGGAAAAGGTTCGTGATAGGGACTTCTTGCAGTTCTTGATGAACACGGAGTTCCATGAGTCTGGCCCTGGGGCAGAGTGCATTTATCGCCTGTTCGAAGTCATTTGGCGTCAGGATAACATCGGATAGGCTTGTGTTAACCAAATTCTGTGGCTCTCTCATAAAAAATTCATTTTGATCTTCGACTCTCAGTCTGGTTAGCGGCTTGCTAAAAACTGAGTCATTTTGGGACTTGAGTAGCTCACTCATTTCCTTGCTGTCATCTGTGTAGGACCCATCTTGTTTAAGTAGGGGCCCAATACTGGACGTTGCTCTCGACTTCGATTTGGCATAGGAGAAGAAATACTTTGGGTTTCTTTCGATTTCATTTATGGCTTTTAGTTCTTCCCGCGATTCCTGACTCCTATAAGATTCATTTAGCTTAAGTTCGATGCTTGCTATTTCTCTGACCAGTGTCTCCCTATGCATTTCAGATATATTGACCTCTTTTAGCCGCTCTGTTATTCTTTTCCGTCGCCTGTAAAGGGAGCGCCTGTCTCTTTCTATTTTACATCTACTCCTCCTTTTTCTTAGAGGAATAAGCTTTGTGCATACATCGAGTGCCTCCAAGTTAATCTGTTCTAGGCATAAGTTGGGGTCTGTGTTGCTTAGTATATCTTCCCAGCTTATATCGGTTAGGACTTGGTTTACTTGGTCCCACTTTATGTTTTTGTTATTGAAGTTGAATTTGGTGAATGCTCCCTCGTGACTAATCTCATTATGTCGGTCTGGGGCTCCGCGCATACATGACTGAACCTCAATTATGTTGTGATCTGAGTATATTGTTTTTGATATGGTGACATTTCTTATCAGATCATCATTGTTAGTGAAGATGAGGTCTAGTGTATTCTCCAGTCTAGTAGGCTCTATTATTTGCTGGTTTAAATTGAATTTTGTGCAGAGATTTAAAAGCTCGCGTGAGTGTGAGTTTTCATCAGAGCTGCCTCCTGGTGTTATTACTGCAACAATATTATTTGCTATATTCCTCCATTTTAGGTGCCTTAAGTTGAAATCCCCCAGGAGCAAGATGTTGGGTGCAGGAGCTGGAAGATTTTCCAGACAGTGGTCAATTTTTAACAGCTGTTCCTGGAATTGCTGGGATGTTGCATCCGGAGGCTTGTAGACTACCACAATGACTAGGTTTTGGTTCTCGACCTTTACTGCTAAAACTTCCACTACATCATTTGAAGCATTTAGCAGTTCCGTTCAAACAAGTGACTCTGCAATGTACAGGCCAACCCCCCCCCCCTTTTGCCTGTTCACTCTGTCACATCTGTATAGGTTGTAACCAGGGATCCATATTTCGTTGTCCAAGTGATCCTTTATGTGGGTCTCAGTGAAAGCTGCGAACATTGCCTTTGCCTCTGCAAGCAGTCCACGGATGAAAGGTATTTTGTTGTTTGTTGCTGGCTTTAGACCCTGTATATTTGCAAAGAAGAATGTCATCGGACTGGTGGTATTGTTGGTACTGGGGGGGGGATTTTTTTTCCGGCATTAGTATCTGTATCTGTTGGTTTGGAGTGGAGGCCATCGACTGTGGTTCCACTCCAGGAATGACTGGATTTGGTGTACGATTTCTGCCATTTCCTGCCAGTTTTTTTTCCTTCCTGGCACTAAAAAACCTCTCCCTCTTGAGTGGCTGTGGCTACCCAGGTTTTCCCATGGCCTGGATGTTTTGTATCTTTTTGTCCCCTTTAGATGATGTGCCTGGCAATTTAAGTTATAGCACAGTCTTTCCTGTACTGAAGAGGTACACATTTCAGGGTGAAAAAGCTTACAGGAAGGGAGTTTGCATTTTCCTGTTGTCATATGGGCATGGCATTTTCTAGGGTGGTCATAGTTGCACGTCCCGTCTGTTTTTCCAGATTTCCCATGTTTGCAGATACCAAGTGCATAGTATGTGCACAGGCTTGGTTTCCGTTTGCCTTGGGTTTCTGTGACTGTATTCCCTGTTGGTGCATGTTTCCCTGTCTTATTCCTATCCTCCCTAGCACCAACAATGGAGTTCCCACCAGTTGTTTTTGGTAATATATCCTCACTATTGCTAGTGGAGTCCTCTTGTTTGCTATTTCCTGTGGTATTTCTAGTTTGCAATATTGGTTTTATCTTATCTTTGACTACACTTGTTTTCCCTCTACGGTCCCTGTCCCCTATGAGGTCATTTATATGTATTCCTTCCTGCGTATAATTCCCGACTACCTGGACAAAATCTCCAGCTTCACCATTACTGTCTCCCAGGACAGCACCTCCAGCTTCACCATTACTGTCTCCCAGGACAGCACCTCCAGCTTCACCATTACTGTCTCCCAGGACAGCACCTCCAACTTAACCATTACTGTCTCCCAGGACAGCACTATCAGCCCCACATTTACTGACTACCAGGACATCACCTCCAGCCTTACAGTTTCTGACTACATGGCCAGTATCAAGGGCAGTACCATTCAGCCCAGACTTTTTATGTTCCCATCTGTTGTTTACCGGGAGATAGTTCCGGGGGTAAACAACAGATGGGAACATTTTGAATGGTACTATACTGGCCAAAGTCAGCTTAAGGAAGCTTCCAGGTTTTCTATGAAAGCAGCTTTGATGTTATCCTCTTTTAATACCCTTGTGATTTTAGTCCACAGATTTTCTCATTTGGGCATACCCAAAAACACTTCCCTGTTTTAATACTGCTTGTAGCTAGTTCTTGGATATCTGCACAAGGGGCGTGACACCAATTTCCACAAAAATGACAATTTATCCATGTGGAAGCCCGCTTGTTTGATTGACTGCAGACTACACAGAGCTTCATAATGATTTGAATGGTTGATTTACTGTAATTCTACTAGCAACCTCTTGAATACTCTATTAATAACCTCCTTAAATGAAGCTCTAGATATTTGTATTTCTATTTCTAACTGTACTTGTATATTGGACAGCTTACCGTGTACGTTCCTGATTTATTTTTATAGTTTGTGTTTGATAAGGGTGCCTACAACCCCATCCATTTACAGTCTGCTTTATTGTCCAACGAATCCGTTTGAAACCAGTCAAGGGTTCGGACCAGTCGAGGGTTCGGACCAGTCGAGGGCTCAGACCAGTCGAGGGTTCGGAACCAGTCTGATCTGATAAGTGGGTCACTTATTTAAAACATACTGGTCGGTGATTTGGGCTAACACATGAAGGATCTACTTGAAATTATCTACCCGAGTAATATGTGATTTGATTGATTCAAAAGTATAACTTGCGTGTTGAAGAACTGGTGATTGCTGGCAGCTCCTACAGTGACGAACGGTCGAGCCTCAACCCTTGTTTATCAATCGCTGTATCTAGCTTTTCTAGGTTTTTTTCGTCTCCACCACAGTAAATGCTATATTATCACTATAGTTGACTGGTGGAAATTTTGGAGGAAGGACGCTTTTTCTGTAGTAATAATTGCTTCTCGTTGTGTATATTGCAACCGCTGGTAACTACAGGTTATATGAGATTCATAGTATACGTCTGGTATTTCAAGAAAAAAGAAACTAATGAAAGTCACTCCACTCCACTAAGTACCATTATAATACTGGTTAGTTGCTACTACAACACTGTATTCTGCTATTCACTGGTATCACTAGATTATATGCGTGTACACTAGCAGGCCAGTAAGATTATTAAAACAGCTGACCTGTGGTAAGTTTCTGGCGACTTCTGGCACCTGCCTCTATAGGCTTATCACTTCATTTACAAATTCACCTGTTTTCAAATGACACTTTAGCCTTTATCATCAATATACTAGGGAGCCACTGTAGTATACACTATACACTATGTATACTCAATGTTGCAATAATTTTTGTAAGGGTGAATTAGGAATTTGTGATTGAACTCATTTTGTGTACCTTTTAATATAATTTCCACCTTGCATTGTAATGTTTTAAATAAAATATAAAAAAAAGGCTCACAAGACTGTCATTCCCATTAGCCCCCTTGGGGCTGGGATGGCAGACCGGAGAGGCCTAGCTTGTGGCTAGGCCTAGGGACAATTGGTCCCAAAGATGAGGCATTTGTGCCTCCTCCCATGGGAGACTTAGGTCTCAGACACTCCCTAAAGAGGGAGCCAAGGCCGGGCCACCACTTGGAAAAGGCCCGGGCCGGGAGAATACCGGCGAATCTTTAAAACAATAATAAATTGGTGCTGTGGTCCGGTGGCCTGGTGGTTAAAGCTCCTGCTTCATACACTGAGGGCCCAGGTTCGATTCCCGGCGGGTGGAAACATATCGACGTGTTTCCTTACACGTGTTGTTTTGTTCACCTAGCAGCAAATAGGCACCTGGGTGTTAGTGGACTGGTGTGGGTCGCATCCTGGGGGACAAGATTAAGGACCACAATGGAAATAAGTTAGACAGTCCTCGACGACGCACTGACTTTCTTGGGTGATCCTGGGTGGCTAACCCTCCAGGGTTAAAAATCCGAACGAAATCTTATCTTATCACTCACCTCTAGCCACAGTCCCCGCCCTCACGGGGCTCGTAGGGAGAAGTTTTTTTTTATATTTTATTTAAAAAACATTACAGCTTAACATGAAATAAAAAAAAATTAAAATAAGTACATTATGATGGTCAATCCTACAGAACGCACACTGACATAATTATAACAACACAATTTAACTTACACGAAGGTTACATATATACACTCGCAAATATTTTTTTTTCTTTTTATTTGAACAACAAATATTTTTAGCATTTTTAACAATTCTGCATGATCATCTCTCTCTCTTAATCTTATCATCGAGATTGGATACGGAACACTGGTGTGGAAAGATCGTAGGACAGAGTGTGTTGCGTTCGCTTGGAATATATATCTGTGTTAGTTTACGCACAGATTGGCGACGTTTCTAGTGGTCCTTGGACTGTGTTCAGTGTTTCAGGGTAGTGAGCCACGTGCTACGGGCCCTGTCTGGGGCACTGAGCCTCTCAGCTCTGCACCCAGTGTGGGCAGCTGTGAGGTCACAGGCAGCAGCTCTGCTGCTGGCTCTGTCCCCACACCTACAGTCACCATGACAGACCCAGGAGAGTGGCCTAAACATTCACTGGAATACGGGGATGAGTTGGAGGACGACGTGGGGCAAGTGGGAGCCCCTACCAAGAAGGCCAAGGATGCAGTAGAGACTATTGTATCTTCCAGTCTGCCACTAGATCCGTCGGCAGCCGCTACCCAAGGAGACTTGCACCCCCAGATGGCCATAGGGATTGTGGAAGGAAGCCAGGAGGCTGTAGCTCCACAACTGGCGAGGATAGAGCCATCCCAGGTCCCTACACCAGTTGTGCTGGCCTCCACAGTGGATGGGGACTGGCTGACTCCACGTGGACGGAGGAATTCCCGCTCAGCTCAGGCACAAGCAACCAGGGCCTTCAACAAATTCAAGGTTCCGGATTATGGATTTGTAAGGTATCTGGAAGGTCTGCCTTGCCTCAAGTTCCACTGCGAGTTCACTCTCAGGAACGAGGTTATGGCCATTCCTCGGGACAAGGATTCTTACGAGGAATTGAAGGGGCTGGTTCTGACCCATCCCAGCATGGTGGAACTGGTTGCTTTGGAGAAGGTGTACAAGGGGGTGCTCTTACACATCCCTGTGCCCCTCCCACTGGACCCCATTTTGGAAGTGCCCAATATTGTCAAGGCGGAGTGACTCGCTGCAACAGTGAACAAGGTGCCCACCCGCCAGGCAGGGCCGGATTACCGCATAGGCAAACTAGGCATTTGCCTAGGGCCCCATGCATTCGGGGGCCCCACGGTCCAAGGGGTTCAGGGGCTTATCCAAGACTGCGCACATGGTGCAAGTGCAAAGGGGTCCCTACCTAAACAGTTCAAGTGTTTGGAGAGTAAAATTGACTTTTAAAAATTAATCCAAACAAAAACAAATAATGAAATAAAATAAAAATAAATAAACCTAACCATAGATGGCAACACTCAACACGCCTTTGTTTACATCAGAACAGCTGTGTTTTCCCGCTAATGGGTGAGTATGGGAGATTCCTCTCCAATTTTCTGTAGTAATTACACGTTATCTAGACTTGTACTGTGACAAATTAACTGAAGTGTTGTTGATAGACATTGATGTGTATGGTTAAATGTTTGTTTTTGCCTCTAAATGTTAAAGGAGGTACCTGATAGGGTTACTTGACCAGTAAAGATGCAAGGACCAGTAAAGACGCATTTTTGGTAAAAATACTATAAAGAAAAACCTAAAAACGCAAACTGACTTCCGTTTGTAGGTTTTAAAAGCACTTTGTCCTGTCTTTAAGTCTTTATCATTTCAATAACAGATCTCAATTGATTGATGTTCTACATCACTTCTGTCGCAAATGCTTAGTTTTCAAGTTGCGATGGAAGTGATGTAGAACATCAATTAATTTACTACATATTTCCCCAGAAACACATAAGCCACGTCTTGAGTTTATTCTCTTTAAAATGCATGATTTAACAAAATAGTTATAATGGCTGTTGGTAAATGGTTTTGCTTGTCTTGATGTACTTTCCCTATTAAATTTAAATAGCCAGAATGTATTTAATTAGACCTTAAACAGCCCCCCCCACCCCCAAGCTGGAAGGGGTCGCTTCGCTTACCCATAACTCAAAGGGGCCCCACCAATCTGAATAGCCTAGGGCCCGGAGACTTCTTAATCTGGCCCTGCCACCAGGTGCTGATCCACCACAAAGGTCCACTTCCTACGCACAT
>NW_027199245.1:0-34188 GCF_038502225.1 Cherax quadricarinatus | reverse complement strand
AAGTACTTCTGATAGACACACCGATGATGCTCAAACTATAGTGACCAGACCTGTGGTCACTACCTTCAACACTGTGTGCTTAATTGTCCACTTATTGAGGAATACGGAGACAGTATAATAACCCGTATGTCGAGTCAAAGTGTCTTATTAATGTAAATAAAGATACCAGATATGTTAAGTAAATTTCCAAAATTTGCTTACAACAGATAAGATAACTGGTGATACTAATACAGATAATTGTAGATATTTATACAGATATACTTCTGTTAACCATTTTAAGGCCGAGTTTCAAGGTTGTTTGTGTAGCCATATGCGGTGTGTGTGTGTGTGTGTGTGTGTGTGTGTGTGTGTGTGTGTGTGTGTGTGTGTGTGTGTGTGTGTGTGTGTGTGTACTCACCTAGTTGTACTCAGGTTGCAGGGGTCGAGTCCAAGCTCCTGGCCCCGCCTATTCACTGGTCGCTACTAGGTCACTCTCCCTGAACCGTGAGCTTTATCATACCTCTGCTTAAAGCTATGTATGGATCCTGCCTTCACTACATCGCTTCCCAAACTATTCCACTTCCTGACTACTCTGTGGCTGAAGAAATACTTCCTAACATCCCTGTGATTCATCTGTGTCTTCAACTTCCAACTGTGTCCCCTTGTTGCTGTGTCCCATCTCTGGAACATCCTGTCTTTGTCCACCTTGTCAATTCTTCTCAGTATTTTGTATATCGTTATCATGCCCCCCCTATCTCTCCTGTCCTGTGTGTGTGTGTGTGTGTGTATGTGTGTGTGTGGGTGTGTGTGTATGTGTGTGTGCACAGTAGTACAACTTTAAACCGCGGGAAGGGGTGGTTGGGTAGGGAGGGAAGGGGACGGTGGGAGGGGGAGGCTGCTTTATTAAAAGAGAATGAGTGTGATAATTGCCAGTTCCATTAGCATACGTAATCCAGTTCACTAAAGGACAAATTTACTGGCTCAGCTTCCAGTTCAGTTTTATTACCACTGTTTCCATCTATCACTCTCTCTCTCTCTCTCTCTCTCTCTCTCTCTCTCGGGAGTCACCGTTCCCTAGGCCTGGTCATCCCAGTTACTGGACTGTTGAAGCAGGTCAGCCACGCACGTCAACTCTCGCACCACCCTCCGTCTGATAAGGAACCGTCTTGAGGACAGAAGACAGTCAGGGATATGTTAGTAATTTCTCTTATGCAAGCAGGGAGCATATTGAAGATTTTCAGTCACCTTACCATTGTTTTGAGCACTTTCTTTTTGCACTTATTGCACCCCTGTAGACTGTAAATTAACAGTCTCACCTATGTTCCAAGGAGTACAGCTCAAAGAGTGTCCAATATTCCTAGTAGTTCAAGTGCTGGACTTAATTAACCTGAGCAGTGAAGGTTCTCTGTACGTTTGCCAGTTCTGTAATTTCTTCTGCCTTTAAGTGGGCGATTAATATACAGTAATATTCCTGCCTAGAGATAACAAGGGACTTGATGTGTATCATCAACAGCTCGGCATCTCTTGTTTTGAATGCCCTTGAATGTCCTTGAATGTGAGTTCCTCTAACATTATCATTCAAAATCTCGCGCACTGTATTTCCACTCTACTTAATCATTCAGGTTTGTAACTTTAACTTGTTTTCACTGAACATATTGATGTCAGTGGCCCAGAGGAACACTGATTTGAAAGTTTGCTGTGACTTCGATGGATGCCACTCTTATATAAATTCTTGCATCATGGTCAAAGGATGATGTGCTGCCATGATATTTGTTCCTCTCTATATCGGATGTAAGAATGAGAAATGGGGTGAGTACTGTGCTTTGAATTCTGTTTATTAAGAAGCTAAATATCTATCTACCCACATTTCCACTTTTTCCTTCGGCAAGCATTGTGTGTCAGGGTATAAAACATCTGTATTTTCCTTGTCTTCCAGTGTGTTCAGCACCGTGTCGTAATTTGTCCAGCAGCTGAGAAAGGCAAGAGCGGTTTGCTTTAATCCCATGCTGGCCAGGATAGTGCAACTGTTGTGATTCCATGTGATTGACAGTCTTGCTTCTTAAATCCTTCGAAAGATTTTGATAATGTGTGACATTAGCATCACCAGTTTATAGATTTTTGCGGTTGCTTTCCTGCCATCTTTCCAAAGTGGGGCTATGTCAGTGGTTTTGAGTGACTGTGGGATGACACTTCAAGGCTCCTGCTCAACAAAATATTTAAGGCACGAGATATTGGTTTCTTACCATTCTTGTTGAATATGGAGCTCCACGAGCCTCGGCTTGGGGTAGAGTGTGTGGGTATGTTATCAATAGCTTCTTTGAAGTCAAGTCGATCCTCTGTTACGTCAGAAATTGCCGAGATGTCGGCAGAGTTTTTTGTCTCATTCTTGAAAAATTCATTTTGGTTGTCAATCTTTAGACTGATTCACTGAACACAGAATCGCACTGTGACTTAAGAATTCAACTCATTATCATCAACGTAACTATAGAACAGACTTTTAATTAACATTAATGGGTATACGGATACCACTCACCCAAAACTTTTAATGCTTCAAATAGGCACCGGAACTTTCTTACGAAGAATTGTAGTGTTTTTCCTTACACAAGATATAAAGTTTGATCAGGTTTGAAGTTTTCTAACAGTATCCCCTGGATGCGACCCACAACAGTCAGCTAACACACAGCTCCCTATTTTTATTGCTAGTTAGGCAACGGCAGCAGAGTAGACGAAATGTTGATAGGGGTAAGTGGGGAGAGATTCAGTTTAGACTGTAGACAAACGTAGGAGACGGAGGAAGGAAGGGGAGGGGAAGTCCTACCCAGAATATGTTTTTGTTGTGGCTGTTTATGTTATACGAGACGGAATGTAATACTCACTGTTGAATCTTTAATGGCTTGTGAAGGTCGGGAGACGCCCTTTCCCTTTCTCCTAACCAAGTCCTCCCTCCTTCCCTCCCTTCAGTTACTCGCCCTTCCCTCCTTTCCTCCTTCACTGCCACCCGCCTTCTCTCCCTCAGGTACAGTATGCATGCCTGCCTTTCCCTCGTCCCCTCAGCCAAGGGTGCGAATTGCCTAATCAGGAGGGTTGACTGAGGTCGTTAACCGTCCCATATGATAGTTACTGGAACCCCTGAGGCCTGCAGACCTCCCTCCTCCCAAAGACTGCCGGAACCTCCCACCACCCTTGAGGGTTTCTGGCCTAGTTTTCCCTGGAACTCTAACCTCCTCCTCCCCTCCCATACCCACCACCCAAAAATCCCCAGCTAAACACCCCCTACCACACACATGTCCACCTCCTTTAAACTCGTTCAGCCCAGACCCTCCCGCTTCCCCACCTAAATACCCACCTGACCTAGAACCACGTTCCCTTGCCCACCTGCTCCTGACCACCCCAAACCACGGCCCATCACCCCCTTCCAGTCCCATTTCATTCCCAGTCTGGTGTTCCAGTTGTTTCGTCGCATCGTGACAATCACATTGACCCACTTGGGATTCTACAATACTCAACAAATTCCTAAAGGAATGATACTTTTTACAAATATTTTCTCAGACCAGAGCAAGACTTGGTTTGTAGCGCACTAAGCTCACACACTGAGGTCCGTGGTTCGATCCCGGTACGGGCGGAAACATTGGGGCGTGTTTCCTTAAGACATCTGGTGTCCTTGATCACTTAGCAGTAAGTAGGTACCTGGTGTAGGTCGCATCCTGCGGACACACTTAACCTAATTGCCTGAAATGCTCTGCATAACTAGGGGCTTTGTATACAGTATGTCATTGACGTCAGCTGTATAAGTTGTATCATGTACCTGTAGAAATAAAGATTATTATTATTATTATTAGAAGTAGTGGTAGTTGTAGTATAATTATTATTATTATTATTATAACATTTCATGTTGGCCAGCGCATGTGGCAGGATGAAATTAAACAGCAGTGTAAATATATGCATAATATATATATGCACAGTGTAGTGGTGAGGCTTATGGTGAGGTGTCAGTGTGATGCTGATGAGTCTCTCAATGACGTTGTATATCAGTGTTATACAATACCAACAAGGTGATGAATTAGACACATGTCCAACATCTGTGTATCTTGACTTTGTAGACACATTCGGTCCCTCACCCCAGAAGCAGATGATAAGCGACATAGTCTGGAAGCATCTGAAGCACAGGCAGGAAGATTGACGCTTATATACTGGAGCAGATGAGATGCAGTAGACTAATGTTTATCTGTTTTAAGATTGGGGGACTGATTACCTCGTCTTCTACTATATTTTGTATATATTTTTTACAGTCTTCAGTGGCTAAAGCCACTGGATGGCGAAACGTCTACAAGGTAATTATACTCAGATGTTGCATATGTGTTTAATTCATTCTCTCAGTGACGTGTCAGTTTACTGGGCAGGAGAGTGCTCAAAGAGTCAATGGCCCTGCCACCCGGTCCCTGACCAGGCCTCCTGATATATCAAGGCTTGGTTAGCCAGGCTGTTACTGCTGGCCGCATACACAAATCACAGCCCGGCTAATCAGATGATGACTTTAGGAGCCTATCCAGTTTCTTCTTAAAGATCTCAAGGGGGCTAAGCCTCATATATATATATATATATATATATATATATATATATATATATATATATATATATATATATATATATATATATATATATATATATATATATATATATATATATATATATATATATATATATATATATATATTAAGAGCGTTGGTAAAACTATACTCTCATACATTCCCCTCTTTGCCTCCAAGGACAAAGTTCTGGTAGGAAAATGTTTAAGTCTGTTGTCTCTGTGCTCATGGCGCCTCTGCTGTTTATTAGAGTATCTTGCAATTTCCGTCGAACCTCATTGGTTTCACAGGGATTTATTTCTGTATAAATATTTGGAACCAATCTCACTAGCATTTTCCTGGAGGAAATTATGATGCATCTTTCTTAGCCTCGTTCCAAGGCATACATGTCAAGGGTCTTCAAACATTCCTAGTAATTTAGATGCTTTGCTAAACATTTGCTGATAGTGAACCTTCTTGGTACATTTTCTAGATCTGGAGTTTCTCTGCCTTAAAAGTGGCTGTTAACGTAAAGAAATATTCCTGTCTAGAGAGAGAACAAGTGACCTGAAGAGTGTTATCATTAGCATGACATTCCTTGTTTTGAAGGTTCTCATTATTCATCATTATTATCATTCCTAAGGTGTCTACATTAGTGTTAAACTCTACTGAGTAGTTTGCATTACTTTTATGCTTAGTTCTAGTTTTTATATCCTCAATCCTTTTTAATAATGGAGTAGCTAAAATTTATCCTCATTGAACATTATACTGTTTTCTGAGGCCCAATGGAAAACTTGTTGTTGATCCGCTTGAAGATTTATAGTGTCCTCAGTGAATGACATTCTCCTGTCAGTTCTAGTATCCTGTACAAAGGATGATACATAGCTATGGTTTACGACTTTGTCTATGTCAGCTATGAGGATGAGGTAAGGGCTATGTCAAAAACTTTGGAGACTTTGAGAAGGTTTTGAGTTTTGTTCATGAAGAATTAGTTCGGATTGTTAACTTTTAATCTGATTAACGGCTCACTGAGCAGTCATACTGAGACTTCAATATTTCTGTCATTTCCGTATTGTCATCAGTATAAGTGCGAGGGTATGGAGGTAGTGACGAAGCTCTTGAGTATGTGTGGTAATAGTTAGGAACTTCCCGAATTAATGCGCTGGGATGTACTTTCTCAACACGAACTTGATTATTTCACTGAATTTTGTAGCTGTTGCTAAATCGATTTCCGCTGCTTCTAAGGGGATGTTTTCATTTTGTTATCGCCTTCCACTTTCGTGGGAACAGCTGCACTTTCCCAGTTGTGACTGCTAGACTTTGATGTGTGTTGGAAGACTGCAGGTTCTTCTCGCATGCACCTAACTAATTGCATCCTGGCGTCCTGCTTTCTAAATTCCTCCCAGTCTCGCCAATGTGAACTCTCTCGCAGTTGCCACAAGGTGGGTGGGTAACACCTACTCTTTCCATAGTGATATATTTCTTGTGTATTTTTGGGGGGAGGAGAAACTGGTGCCTATTATTATTATTATTATTATTATTATTATTATTATTATTATTATTATTATTATTATTATTATTATTAATTGTTATTATGTTATTCTGACTGAGTGAAGATGACTTCTTAACTCTTCAAAATTAACCAATGTTTCAAATATTTACAAATTTGTACTTGATCTAGTCATTTTTTTTTAATGAAAGAGGCGTTATAGCTAGAGCAGCAGTAACAGCCTGATTGATCAGGCCCTGATCCACCGGGAGGCCTGTTCATGAACTGGGTCGAGGGGGCGTTGACCCCTTTCCCTTCTCATTCCGGAACACCCACCAAGTAGACTGCAGGTAACTCGAGGAAGGTAGACCGACAGAAAAGCAGGAAGGTAGACAGGCAGGAAGATAGACGGAAAGGTAGACAAACAGGAAGGTAACCAGACAGGAAGGTAGACAGGAAGGCAGACAGGCAGGAAGGTAGACAGACAGAAAGGTAGATGGGCAGGAAGGCAGACAGACGGGAAGGCAGATAGGCAGAAAGGTAGACAGGCAGGAAGGTAGACAGGCAGAAAGGTAGACAGGCAGGAAGGTAGACAGGCAGGAAGATAGACAGGCAGGAAGGTAGACAGACAGGAAGGTAGACAGGCAGGAAGGTAGACAGGCAGGAAGATAGACAGGCAGGAAGGTAGACAGACAGGAAGATAGACAGGCAGGAAGGTAGACAGGCAGGAAGGTAGACATATCGTAGGGGTTCTTAAATGGAGATATCGAGGGTTGAAGGTAGACACACTTGTTGGATGGTAACATATATTGTCAGACTGAGATGATGAGGAATGGAGCCCAGCCTTGCCGTGTTCTTGTCTGGATGGTCTGCCGCCGAGTGAGAGGGAGGCAGAGGAACGAGCCTACACATGCGCATCCCGTGACGTCACACAAAGTCACAGGCCTACAAGGGATCTCCTATCTAAAGCACATGGATGATACTAATATGCTATGCTATATAACACAGGGATCAGCAACTATGCTGACAGACAGGCAAGAAGGTAGACAGGCAGGAAGGTAGACAGGCAGAAAGGTAGACAGGCAGGAAGGTAGACAGGCAGAAAGGTAGACAGGCAGGAAGGTAGACAGGCAGAAAGGTAGACAGGCAGGAAGGTAGACAGGCAGAAAGGTAGACAGGCAGGAAGGTAGACAGGCAGGAAGGTAGACAGGCAGGAAGGTAGACAGGCAGGAAGGCAGACAGGAGGGAAGGCAGACAGGCAGGAAGGTAGACAGGCAGGAAGGTAGACAGGCAGGAAGGTAGACAGGCAGAAAGGTAGACAGGCAGGAAGGTAGACAGGCAGGAAGGCAGACAGGCAGGAAGGCAGACAGGAGGGAAGGCAGACAGGCAGGAAGGCAGACAGGAGGGAAGGCAGACAGGCAGGAAGGTAGACAGGCAGGAAGGTAGACAGGCAGGAAGGTAGACAGGCAGGAAGGTAGACAGGCAGGAAGGTAGACAGGCAGGAAGGTAGACAGGCAGGAAGGTAAACAGGCAGGAAGGTAGACAGGCAGGAAAGCAGACAGGAGGGAAGGCAGACAGGCAGGAAGGCAGACAGGAGGGAAGGCAGACAGGCAGGAAGGTAGACAGGCAGGAAGGTAGACAGGCAGAAAGGTAGACAGGCAGGAAGGTAGACAGGCAGGAAGGCAAACAGGCGGGAAGGTAGACAGGCAGGAAGGTAGACAGGCAGGAAGGTAGACAGGCAGGAAGGTAGACAGGCAGAAAGGTAGACAGGCAGAAAGGTAGACAGGCAGAAAGGTAGACAGGCTCACTTCTTGGCTCTGGTGAGGGGAAGATAAACTTCTTCACAAACAGCCACCTCTCTCACTCCCCTCAGCCAAACTTCCCCTCGTTTACCCAAGTTCGTCTTGTAGTCTCTCCTTGTTCCCCTCCCCTTCCCCTCGCTCGCACCCTCACGCCGGTTTTGTGATAGAACGCCCCGTCACCCACACCATAAACCGGGGCCCCCCTTCCTCCCCCGTCTCTCTCTTTCTCTCTCTTTCTTTCTTTCTCTCTCTCTCTCTCTCTCTCTCTCTCTCTCTCTCTCTCTCTCTCTCTCTCTCTCTCTCTCTCTCTCTCTCTCTCTCTCTCTCTCTCTATTTATTTATTTATCTATCTATCTATCTATTTATCTATCTCTTTATACTGACCTTTATTGCCTCTTTCTTCATCTCTCTCTTTCTATGTAAAAATGAAACGAAAAAAATAACAAATTCAGAAATAGCAGAGTTAGAAATAATCTCCCATCACTGGCCTGGGAAGGCTGGAAATAATCTCCCATCACTGGCCTGGGAAGGCTGGAAATAATCTCCCATCACTGGACTGGGAAGGCTGGAAATAATCTCCCATCACTGGCCTGGGAAGGATGGAAATAATCTCCCATCACTGGCCTGGGAAGGCTGGAAATAATCTCCCATCACTGGTCTGGGAAGGCTGGAAATAATCTCCCATCACTGGTCTGGGAAGGCTGGAAATAATCTCCCATCACTGGTCTGGGAAGGCTGGAAATAATCTCCCATCACTGGTCTGGGAAGGCTGGAAATAATCTCCCATCACTGGTCTGGGAAGGCTGGAAATAATCTCCCATCACTGGCCTGGGAAGGCTGGAAATAATCTCCCATCACTGGCCTGGGAAGGCTGGAAATAATCTCCCATCACTGGCCTGGGAAGGCTGGAAATAATCTCCCATCACTGGCCTGGGAAGGCTGGAAATAATCTCCCATCACTGGCCTGGGAAGGCTGAAAATAATCTCCCATCACTGGCCTGGGAAGGCTGGAAATAATCTCCCATCACTGGCCTGGGAAGGCTGGAAATAATCTCCCATCACTGGCCTGGGAAGGCTGGAAATAATCTCCCATCACTGGCCTGGGAAGGCTGGAAATAATCTCCCATCACTGGTCTGGGAAGGCTGGAAATAATCTCCCATCACTGGCCTGGGAAGGCTGGAAATAATCTCCCATCACTGGCCTGGGAAGGCTGGAAATAATCTCCCATCACTGGTCTGGGAAGGCTAGAAATAATCTCTGGACAGATACCTAAAGTCAGTGCCGGATCAGCCGGGCTGTGGCTCGTACGTTGGATTGCGTGCGGCCAGCAGTAACAGCCTAGTTGATCAGGCTCTGATCCATCGGGAGGCCTGGTCATGGACCGGGCCGCGGGGGCGTTGATCCCCGGAATAACCTCCAGGTAACCTCCAGGTAACCATCACTGGCCTGGGAAGGCTGGAAATAATCTCCCATCACTGGCCTGGGAAGGCTGGAAATAATCTCCCATCACTGGCCTGGGAAGGCTGGAAATAATCTCCCATCACTGGTCTGGGAAGGCTAGAAATAATCTCCCATCACTGGCCTGGGAAGGCTGGAAATAATCTCCCATCACTGGCCTGGGAAGGCTGGAAATGATCTCCCATCACTGGTCTGGGAAGGCTAGAAATAATCTCCCATCACTGGTCTGGGAAGGCTGGAAATAATCTCCTATCACTGGTCTGGGAAGGCTGGAAATAATCTCCCATCACTGGTCTGGGAAGGATGGAAATGATCTCCCATCACTGGTCTGGGAAGGATGGAAATGATCTCCCATCACTGGTCTGGGAAGGCTAGAAATAATCTCCCATCACTGGTCTGGGAAGGCTGGAAATAATCTCCCATCACTGGTCTGGGAAGGCTAGAAATAATCTCCCATCACTGGTCTGGGAAGGCTGGAAATAATCTCCCATCACTGGTCTGGGAAGGCTGGAAATAATCTCCCATCACTGGTCTGGGAAGGCTAGAAATAATCTCCCATCACTGGTCTGGGAAGGCTGGAAATAATCTCCCATCACTGGTCTGGGAAGGCTGGAAATAATCTCCTATCACTGGTCTGGGAAGGCTGGAAATAATCTCCCATCACTGGTCTGGGAAGGCTAGAAATAATCTCCCATCACTGGTCTGGGAAGGCTGGAAATAATCTCCCATCACTGGTCTGGGAAGGCTGGACATAATCTCCTATCACTGGTCTGGGAAGGCTGGAAATAATCTCCCATCACTGGTCTGGGAAGGCTAGAAATAATCTCCCATCACTGGTCTGGGAAGGCTGGAAATAATCTCCCATCACTGGTCTGGGAAGGATGGAAATGATCTCCCATCACTGGCCTGGGAAGGCTAGAAATAATCTCCCATCACTGGTCTGGGAAGACTGGAAATAATCTCCCATCACTGGCCTGAGAAGGCTTGAAATAATCTCCCATCACTGGCCTGGGTAGGCTGGAAATAATCTCCCATCACTGGCCTGAGAAGGCTTGAAATAATCTCCCATCACTGGCCTGGGAAGGCTGGAAATAATCTCCCATCACTGGCCTGAGAAGGCTTGAAATAATCTCCCATCACTGGCCTGGGTAGGCTGGAAATAATCTCCCATCACTGGCCTGAGAAGGCTGGAAATAATCGCCCATCACTGGCCTGAGAAGGCTGGAAATAATCTCCCATCACTAGCCTGGGAAGGCTGGAAATAATCTCCAATCACTGGACTGGGAAGGCTGGAAATAATCTCCCATCCTTGGTCTGGGAAGGCTGGAAATAATCTCCCATCACTGGCCTGAGAAGGCTGGAAATAATCTCCCATCACTGGCCTGGGAAGGCTGGAAATAATCTCCCATCACTGGCCTGGGAAGGCTGGAAATAATCTCCCATCACTGGCCTGGGAAGGCTGGAAATAATCTCCCATCACTGGTCTGGGAAGGCTGGAAATAATCTCCCATCACTGGGCTGGGAAGGCTGGGACTGGGAAGGCTGGAAATAATCTCCCATCACTGGTCTGGGAAGGCTGGAAATAATCTCCCATCTGGGAAGGCTGGAAATAATATCTGGCCTGAGAAGGCTTGATGGTCTGGGAAGGCTGGAAATAATCTCCCATCCTTGATCTGGGAAGGATGGAAATAATCTCCCATCACTGGCTTGGGAAGGCTGGAAATAATCTCCCATCACTGGTCTGGGAAGGCTGGAAATAATCTCCCATCACATTACTGGCCTGAGAAGGATGGAAATAATCTCCCATCCTTGATCTGGGAAGGATGGAAATAATCTCCCATCACTGGCTTGGGAAGGCTGGAAATAATCCCCCATCACTGGCCTGGGAAGGCTGGAAATAATCTCCCATCACTGGCCTGGGAAGGCTGGAAATAATCTCCCATCACCGGCCTGGGAAGGCTGGAAATAATCTCCCATCACTGGCCTGGGAAGGCTGGAAATAATCTCCCATCACTGGCCTGGGAAGGCTGGAAATAATCTTAAATCACTGGAATGGGAAGGCTGGAAATAATCTCCCATCACTGGTCTGGGAAGGCTGGAAATAATCTCCCATCACTGGCCTGGGAAGGCTGGAAATAATCTCCTCTCACTGGTCTGGGAAGGCTGGAAATAATCTCCCATCACTGGCCTGGAAGGCTGGAAATAATCTCCCATCACTGGCCTGAGAAGGCTGGAAATAATCTCCCATCACTGGTCTGGGTAGGCTGGAAATAATCTCCCATCACTGGCCTGAGAAGGCTGGAAATAATTTCCCATCACTGGCCTGAGAAGGCTTGAAATAATCTCCCATCACTGGCCTGAGAAGGCTGGAAATAATCTCCCATCACTGGCCTGAGAAGGCTGGAAATAATCTCCCATCACTGGCCTGGGAAGGCTGGAAATAATCTCCCATCACTGGCCTGGAAGGCTGGAAATAATCTCCCATCACTGGCCTGAGAAGGCTGGAAATAATCTCCCATCACTGGTCTGGGTAGGCTGGAAATAATCTCCCATCACTGGCCTGAGAAGGCTGGAAATAATTTCCCATCACTGGCCTGAGAAGGCTTGAAATAATCTCCCATCACTGGCCTGAGAAGGCTGGAAATAATCTCCCATCACTGGCCTGAGAAGGCTGGAAATAATCTCCCATCACTGGCCTGGGAAGGCTGGAAATAATCTCCCATCACTGGCCTGGGAAGGCTGGAAATAATCTCCCATTCTTGGTCTGGGAAGGCTGGAAATAATCTCCCATCACTGGCCTGAGAAGGCTGGAAATAATCTCCCATCACTGGCCTGGGAAGGCTGGAAATAATCTCCCATCACTGGCCTGGGAAGGCTGGAAATAATCTCCCATCACTGGTCTGGGAAGGCTGGAAATAATCTCCCATCCTTGGTCTGGGAAGGCTGGAAATAATCTCCCATCACTGGCCTGGAAAGGCTGGAAATAATCTTCCATCACTGGCCTGAGAAGGCTGGAAATATTCTCCCATCACTGGTCTGGGAAGGCTGGAAATAATCTCCCATCCCTGGTCTGGGAAGGCTGGAAATAATCTCCCTTCCTTGGTCTGGGAAGGCTGGAAATAATCTCTCATCCTTGGTCTGGAAAGGCTGGAAATAATCTCCTATCACTGGCCTGGGAAGGCTGGAAATAATCTCCCATCACTGGCCTGGGAAGGCTGGAAATAATCTCCCATCACTGGCCTGAAAAGGCTGGAAATAATCTCCCATCACTGGCCTGAGAAGGCTGGAAATAATCTCCCATCACTGGCCTGGGAAGGCTGGAAATAATCTCCCATCACTGGCCTGGGAAGGCTGGAAATAATCTCCCATCACTGGCCTGGGAAGGCTGGAAATAATCTCCCATCACTGGCCTGGGAAGGCTGGAAATAATCTCCCATCACTGGCCTGGGAAGGCTGGAAATAATCTCCCATCACTGGCCTGGGAAGGCTGGAAATAATCTCCCATCACTGGCCTGGGAAGGCTGGAAATAATCTCCCATCACTGGCCTGGGAAGGCTGGAAATAATCTCCCATCACTGGCCTGGGAAGGCTGGAAATAATCTCCCATCACTGGCCTGGGAAGGCTGGAAATAATCTCCCATCACTGGCCTGGGAAGGCTGGAAATAATCTCCCATCACTGGCCTGGGAAGGCTGGAAATAATCTCCCATCACTGGCCTGGGAAGGCTGGAAATAATCTCCCATCACTGGCCTGGGAAGGCTGGAAATAATCTCCAATCACTGGCCTGGGAAGGCTGGAAATAATCTCCCATCACTGGCCTGGGAAGGCTGGAAATAATCTCCCATCACTGGCCTGGGAAGGCTGGAAATAATCTCCCATCACTGGCCTGGGAAGGCTGGAAATAATCTCCCATCACTGGCCTGGGAAGGCTGGAAATAATCTCCCATCACTGGCCTGGGAAGGCTGGAAATAATCTCCCATCACTGGCCTGGGAAGGCTGGAAATAATCTCCCATCACTGGCCTGGGAAGGCTGGAAATAATCTCCCATCACTGGCCTGGGAAGGCTGGAAATAATCTCCCATCACTGGCCTGGGAAGGCTGGAAATAATCTCTCATCACTGGTCTGGGAAGGCTGGAAATAATCTCCCATCACTGGCCTGGGAAGGCTGGAAATAATCTCCCATCACTGGCCTGGGAAGGCTGGAAATAATCTCCCATCACTGGCCTGGGCAGGCTGGAAATAATCTCCCATCACTGGCCTGGGAAGGCTGGAAATAATCTCCCATCACTGGCCTGGGAAGGCTGGAAATAATCTCCCATCACTGGCCTGGGAAGGCTGGAAATAATCTCCCATCACTGGCCTGGGAAGGCTGGAAATAATCTCCCATCACTGGCCTGGGAAGGCTGGAAATAATCTCCCATCACTGGCCTGGGAAAGCTGGAAATAATCTCCCATCACTGGCCTGGGAAGGCTGGAAATAATCTCCCATCACTGGCCTGGGAAGGCTGGAAATAATCTCTCATCACTGGCCTGGGAAGGCTGGAAATAATCTCCCATCACTGGCCTGGGAAGGCTGGAAATAATCTCCCATCACTGGCCTGGGAAGGCTGGAAATAATCTCCCATCACTGGCCTGGGAAAGTATTAAGTCTTAAACACTAGCACCAGTGAACCAAAAAAAATGCACAATACTTCAAGCAGTTTCCACAATGTTTCGTACTATAAACAAGGTATTTATTCTTTTAAAGTTTCTCCAGACCAACTCATCAATCTATCGTTTTTTTCTTCACTTAATATTGCTCACTTTCACATTCCAGAAAGAAAGCAACTGGTGGCATGACTCTTTCAAAGATCTTGGCATTATGGGATGGTAGATCAAGAGCTCCAACATCCCTCATTATCAAGATCTTTGGAGGGGTTTCATTCGCATGTAATCACTGCAGTTGCAGAGCCCAGGTCAATATGGGTTTAGTTCAGGTCACACTGCTGCCTTGGGGGACTTGGACCTGCCTCGCATAGGCCAGTAGGCCTGCTGCAGTGTTCCTTCTGTCTTATGTTCTTATAACTGCTGGACAATTATGACGTGGTCTTGGATGCTCTTGAAGACAGACAAAAGACAGATGTAGTACACACTGACTTTGCGAAAACCTTTGATAAGTGTGACCATGGAGTCATTGCACGCGTCAGTCACAACTTGAGAAGATGATGACCAGATGCATTTTTAACTTCCTCACAAATAAAACCCGAAGAGCAATAGTAAAACAGAGTGAAATCGGGGGCTGCTACAGTGAAAAGTTGTGTCGGTGACCACTGGAAGTGGCTACAGGTGAACTCCAGGTAAGCATAAGCTTTTTTTTTTATTAGGCGAGCGATTTTAATAGAAGACATAAGATGATACTGTGTAATTTATAATTATTCCTGGGAATCAGCAGCAGAGTTTTCCTGGACACAAACTTGTGTGTGATTCTGCATTTTTGTACACTCTTACTCCCACAGCAAGTTAGTCTCACCTTCCCTTTTCACTTGCAATGTTTATTTGTCTTCCTTATGACCTGTTCCTCTTCATTGCCCTCTTTATTATCTGCTTCATCCTTCCTCTCTCTCTCTCTCTCTCTCTCACTTGTTTTTCTTATCTCTTCATACGACCTCCCTACTCTCATCTTTCCACCCCTTTCATTTCCTTCCCTTCATTCTTACCTCCCTCTCACCAGCTATGCGCCCCCTCCCATCTTCCCTCCTTCACACCAGCTCAGCGCTCCCTACCTCTCCTTCCCCTCACATAAAGTTCCCCTCTCACGGGCTCATAAAAAAGAGGAGCCAGAGGGGTGGGAGGCATCAGGCCGGGGCCACGTAATCCCCAGCCTGGCACTCACCTTATTATATTCTCCATTACTTCCCCATCTCTCAGGATTACCTTCCACCAGCTAGGCCAGATTTCTCTCTCTCTCACTCTCTCTCTCTCTCTCTCTCTCTCTCTCTCTCTCTCTCTCTCTCTCTCTCTCTCTCTCTCTCTCTCTCTCTCTCTCTCTCTCTCTCTGAATTACTTTCCACCACACCATAAATCCTCCACACAATAAATCCTCCATACAAAAATTCCTTCATACAACATATCCTACACACAAATCCTCAGCACAATAAATCCTCCACACAGTCTACCTGGAGAGTGTTCCGGGGATCAACGCCCCCGCGACCCGGTCCTCGACCAGGCCTCCCGGTGGATCAAGGCCTGATCAACCAGGCTGTTACTGCTGGCCGCACGTAGTCCAACGTCCGAACCACAGCCCGGCTCATCCGGCACCGACTCCAGGTATCTGTCCAGCTCCTTGAGAACCCCCGGGGGGTCTTCTGGTACACACCCTTATGTAGGCTGGGGGGAAGGGTGAGTTGAAGAGTCTTGATCCCCTCTCAACAAATCTGGGCTGTGGTTTGTATGTTGAATTGCATGTGTGCATCCAGCAGTAACAGCCTGGTTGATTAGGCCTTGATAAACTTGGAGGCCTGCTCATGGTCCGGGCCGCGGGGGCGTTGACCCCCGGACCACTCTACAGGTAGATAATCAACAAATTCTCCACACGATCAATAAATCTCCCACATAACATATCCTCCACAGAATTAATCCTCGACACAACAAATCCTCCTCTACTTCATTTGGTGTATTCACTCGTGTATATTGTGTATCCTGCACTCCCCCGGGGTGCTCAAGTGGGCGTGGTCTTCCTCTACCCCGGGGTGCCCAAGTGGGTGTGATCTTCCTTTCCACCACATCCTCCACCACACCCTCCACCACACCCTCCGCCACATCCTCCACCACACACCCTCCACCACACACCCTCCACCACACATCCTCCACCACACCCACCACCACACAACCTCCACCACACACCCTCCACCACACACCCTCCACCACACCCTCCACCACACAACCTCCACCACACCCTCCACCACGCACCCTCCACCACACACACTCCACCACACACCCTCCACCACACCCTCCATCACACTCTCCACCACACCGGCAGTGCCGGATCAGCCGGGTTGTGGTTCGTACGTTGGACTGCGTGCGGCCAGCAGTAACAGCCTGGTTGATCAGGCCCTGATCCACCGGGATGTCTGGTCGTGGACCGGGCCGCAGGGGCGTTGATCCCCGGAATAACCTCCAGGTAGACTCCAGGTAGACACCCTCCACCACACACCCTCCACCACACACCCTCCACCACAAACACACCACAACACCCTCCACCACACACCCTCCACCACACACCCTCCATCACACCCTCCACCACACAACCTCCACCACACCCTCCACCACACCCTCCACCACACACTCTCCACTACACCCTCCACCACACAACCTCCACCACACCCTCCACCACACCCTCCACCACAACCTCCACCATACCCTCCACCACACCCTCCACTACACACCCTCCACCACACCCCCTCCACCGCACCCTTCACCACACCCTCCACCATACTCCCTATCCCCTCCAATAAATTCATCTGGTCAATTAGGATATCCTACCGGTCCCAGTTGGATTTCCCCATTTTCCCCTCCCTTCCTCCCCCACATCCCTTCCCCCTCAATAGACACCATTTGTTGTAGCGTCACATACAATCTGTTGGTCCCAGGACACCCATTACTCCCATGATGCTTCCTTATCGAACCCGGGTCTCGTATCCACCAACCAGAGTGTCGTTAACGAAACCCGATCTAGCGTTTATGAATCCGTGTCTCGTGTCCACCAACCTGGATTTCGCGATTACAAACCAGGGTCTCACTAACGCCCCGGGTACCAACCAGCTATGCCAGGTCTCAGACCGGGTCCCGGGGGCATTGACCCCCTGAAACCCTCTC
This sequence comes from Cherax quadricarinatus, assembly GCF_038502225.1. Taxonomy (NCBI): domain Eukaryota; kingdom Metazoa; phylum Arthropoda; class Malacostraca; order Decapoda; family Parastacidae; genus Cherax; species Cherax quadricarinatus. Next base: position 17,038 of record NW_027199245.1, on the reverse strand, counting down.
CAGGAGATATACTCCAGGACCAGGTATGTACTCACCCTCCCTCATGCCCACACACTAACCCCGTTCCCACACTCACACATCACCATCATCTGTTTACCTCTTCCTCTCTCGTTTCCTCATCATTCTGCTGCCTTCAGTCCTCCCTAACGTTCAAATTTAATTGTTTCTTTTATGCACTGTTAAATAAGACCTCTGTTTATTAAATGGGATGGTGTACAGTGCATTGTTTTGCTTCTAATCAGCTCAGTGTCCTGATCTATATATATATTGGATCAGTTTTTGCAGTATCGTGCACCATAGTCCTGCCCTGTTTATTTAAGGTGAGCCTTAATTTTGTTGCCGTATGAGAGGCAAGACTTGCATATCTGTCTGAGAGGCAAGACTTGCATATCTGTCTGAGAGGCAAGACTTGCATATCTGTCTGAGAAGCAAGCCTTGCCTATCTGTCTGAGAGGCAAGACTTGCTTATCTGTTTGAGAGGCAAGACTTGCATATCTGTCTGAGAGGCAAGACTTGCATATCTGTCTGAGAGGCAAGACTTGCATATCTGTCTGAGAGGCAAGACTTGCATATCTGTCTGAGAAGCAAGACTTGCCTATCTGTCTGAGAGGCAAGACTTGCTTATCTGTTTGAGAGGCAAGACTTGCATATCTGTCTGAGAGGCAAGACTTGCATATCTGTCTGAGAGGCAAGACTTGCATATCTGTCTGAGAAGCAAGACTTGCCTATCTGTCTGAGAGGCAAGGCTTGCATATCTGTCTGAGAGGCAAGACTTGCATATCTGTTTGAGAGGCAAGACTTGCATATCTGTCTGAGAAGCAAGACTTGCCTATCTGTCTGAGAGGCAAGACTTGCTTATCTGTTTGAGAGGCAAGACTTGCATATCTGTCTGAGAGGCAAGACTTGCATATCTGTCTGAGAGGCAAGACTTGCATATCTGTCTGAGAGGCAAGACTTGCTTATCTGTTTGAGAGGCAAGACTTGCATATCTGTCTGAGAGGCAAGACTTGCCTATCTGTCTGAGAGGCAAGACTTGCTTATCTGTTTGAGAGGCAAGACTTGCATATCTGTCTGAGAAGCAAGACTTGCCTATCTGTCTGAGAGGCAAGACTTGCTTATCTGTTTGAGAGGCAAGACTTGCATATCTGTCTGAGAGGCAAGACTTGCATATCTGTTTGAGAGGCAAGACTTGCATATCTGTCTGAGAAGCAAGACTTGCCTATCTGTCTGAGAGGCAAGGCTTGCATATCTGTCTGAGAGGCAAGACTTGCCTATCTGTCTGAGAGGCAAGACTTGCATATCTGTCTGAGAGGTAAGACTTGCATATCTGTCTGAGAGACAAGACTTGCATATCTGTGATGAATGGTTTTGAACACCGACAAGTTGAAGATTGAGACACTTATGCAACATATGGGAATCTTTATTTAGGGAACGCTTCGCCACACAGTGGCTTCATCAGTCCAGTACAAAGCAGAAAGGTGTAAGGAGAGGAGGAGTTTGAGGTAATCAGTCCCTCAGCCTGGAGTCGATGTCCACTGTGTGGCGAAACGTTTCCTAAATAAAGATTCCCATATGTTGCATAAATGTCTCAATCTTCAACTTGCCTATCTGTCTGAGAGGAAAGACTTGCATATCTGTCTGAGAGGCAAGACTTGCATATCTGTCTGAGAGGCAAGACTTGCATATCTGTCTGAGAGGCAAGACTTGCATATCTGTCTGAGAGGCAAGACTTGCATATCTGTCTGAGAGGCAAGACTTGCATATCTGTCTGAGAGGCAAGACTTGCATATCTGTCTGAGAGGCAAGACTTGCCTATCTGTCTGAGAGGCAAGACTTGCATATCTGTCTGAGAGGCAAGACTTGCATATCTGTCTGAGAGGCAAGACTTGCATATCTGTCTGAGAGGCAAGACTTGCCTCTCTGTCTGAGAAGCAATAAACTATGTGTAGATCAGACATAAACAGTGACTACGTTTCCCCTCTAAACTGGTAAAGCTCTGTAAGGTTTGAATCGTTCTCTGTGGTTTGGTTGTCTAAGTAAACTTGGTCTCAGGAAACGCGAAGATTTGCTAAAGATTTGTGAAGTTATTATGAGGGAAGAAAAGTATAATATCCTTCATGATGTTCGCTGAAGTTTTCTCCGTGATGTTTAGGTTGGTTGCTGCAATGTTATTGCTACAATGAGTTTATAATATGTCTATTTATACATAAACATCTATACATATATTTATAGACGTAAATATGGTTGTCATTTCGCCTATGTATGGAAATGGCATCCTGAGGGAAAGTAATTCCCAAGCGGCAGTAACTCCAGTTCTGCTGGAACGAAGCCTTTATTGGTATACTTGACGATATCCTCATCGACCATCTGAGGCCTCCCGGCTCAGGCTGACACTACTAAGCTCTTCCAGCTCAGGCTGACAATACTGAAGTCTCCCAGCCCAGGCTGACATTAATGAGGTCTTCCAGCTAGGATTGACAGATTTAAACACTTAATGTGTATGACCCATCATGTGTAATGGAATATGGCAGGGAAAACAGTGTTCCCACTGTGTAGCTACGCACTGCTGGTGTTCCCACTGTGTAGCTACGCACTGCTGGTGTTCCCACTGTGTAGCTACGCACTGCCGGTGTTCCCACTGTGTAGCTACGCACTGCTGGTGTTCCCACTGTGTAGCTACGCACTGCTGGTGTTCCCACTGTGTAGCTACGCACTGCCGGTGTTCCCACTGTGTAGCTACGCACTGCTGGTGTTCCCACTGTGTAGCTACGCACTGCCGGTGTTCCCACTGTGTAGCTACGCACTGCCGGTGTTCCCACTGTGTAGCTACGCACTGCTGGTGTTCCCACTGTGTAGCTACGCACTGCTGGTGTTCCCACTGTGTAGCTACGCACTGCTGGTGTTCCCACTGTGTAGCTACGCACTGCTGGTGTTCCCACTGTGTAGCTACGCACTGCTGGTGTTCCCACTGTGTAGCTACGCACTGCTGGTGTTCCCACTGTGTAGCTACGCACTGCTGGTGTTCCCACTGTGTAGCTACGCACTGCTGGTGTTCCCACTGTGTAGCTACGCACTGCTGGTGTTCCCACTGTGTAGCTACGCACTGCTGGTGTTCCCACTGTGTAGCTACGCACTGCTGGTGTTCCCACTGTGTAGCTACGCACTGCTGGTGTTCCCACTATGTAACTATCATAAAAGTGTAGCGGCACACTGTATTTAATTTACTTACTGCAACCTCTGACATCACTACAACGTACGAACCACAGCCTGGCTGATCGGGCACTGACTTTAGGTATCTGTCCAGCTCCCTCTTGAAGACAGCCAGGGGCCTATCGGTTAACCTTCCTTATGTATGATGGGAGACTGTTGAACAGTCTTGGGCCCCAGACACTTACTGTGTTTTCTTACGACACCCCTGCTTTGCATTCGGTTCATGTTGCACCGTTTTCTGAGTCTCTTGCTTTCGTAAGGTAGCACTTGCAAAATAAGAGCCTCAGACCTAATTTGTTTAGTGGGGTTTCAGAGCATTGTTGAGCTTATGTCAGAGTGACTGACATTCTGACATAATGAGAGTGATTAATTAGCTCTCACCACTGGCAGTGTCTGACAAGCGCACCCGAGTTGGGTCACCTAATGTAGGCTTGTCAGGGTGTTTGAATATCTAGAGGGAAGCTTTTGTGAGGCACCAGAGAAGATAGACCAAGGCCGGATGTGATAACGCAATCATGGAGTTTAATTTAGTACATCTCCCTGAACGTATTAAAGAGAGAAGACCTGGCATCTCTATTTACTGTGTCCTCTGACGTTTCTCTGGATTATTAAAAACCAATACTTATTTAAGTGTAATCAATGGATTTTCTGGACCTAAGCCAGAATGCATATTCTGAGAGTGAGCTCTTGATGTGGAAGACATTACCAGTGTGCTAAGTGTTGAGTATAATGATTTTTGATGATATTCTGATAAGGCGGCAGCTCTGATTAAGCAGGACAAAGTGTCCTGGCCTCACACCACTACAAGTCCAAGACACCACCAAGAGTCCATGACACCCAACACTAGGTGAAATACCAAGGGAAGTCGCCACTAAGTCCATTTTCTTTCTCATCTTGTTCATTAAACAAATTGCAGCCCCATACTTCGTACAAGATGGGTAAGGACCTGATTGCAGTATATGACGATGGAAGAGAGCATGAGTGTCGCCGTTGTAGTCTACGATCCTGTTAAGGTGTTATATATCCAGGGGCCCTGCATTCACCCTTCGTGTTAGCCCACTTATCTAGTGTGCATGAGAGTTGGATCATTTACAGTGATAATAGAGCCATGAGCAAGGTGTCTTCATGGACTCATTCTGGTAACAGTGTCCGGTGTACTTGTGATTGAAAGCCCATTGTCCACCAGATGTTTTGTAGAAATTGTGGGACCCATAGCCTCGGAGAAGTGGATAAAAAGGTTTCAAGGAAGAATATTTGGATTTCTTCCTGAAGCCGTTTGAATCTTCCATTTTCCCTAACACCCCATCTTAACAGATACATTGTTGATATAAAGATGGCATGTACAGTACATGAGGTGTACATAAGATACATGTCTAGTACATATTGTTACGTGTTTGTCACTGATTATTATAATGATAAAATCTCATCCGGCTCCTCAGAGCTGGGGCGCGTGCCCAAGATACAGCAGGCATTACCCCTCTGAACAGCAGCGCTGAGTCGCTGGAGCAGAAAACTAGCTGCCCTGGGAAACCTAGTTACCCTGATGAGTCTTTTGCCTAGTTCCTTAAAGAACTTAGATGCATTCTTTCCCCATGAGCCAAGGGTCTCTGAGCCTATGGGAACAAACATATATTGATGGGCAAGTTTTCTGTACGTATTTTCTAGGCTTTTGGGACTCCCTGAAGCTGGCGGCTGCTCCTCCTTCCTCCCTGGTGTATTGGAGATAGGTATCAGCTAAGGTAGATGCACATGCGTAGTCCCACACCACCTGCTTGCCATCTCTCCAGGCTTGAAGGGTGATGCCATCTGAACGCTTTTGGCTGCCATCAAATCTACATAGTTGGGGTGACTCTCTTATTGCTGGACATCCAGCTGTTGTGAGGCTCCTCTTGATAATGTTATTAACCTCTTCATGTCTTGCAGTCTTTCCCTCGGATTTACGGCACACAAGACCATGGTACCCAAATCGGTCTCTCGCTTCACTGCCGCAAATACACCTGTGTTCGGCGAGAATAAGGGCGGCAAGTCGAAGGGCAACACCAATGCGGATGGTCTGTGGGTCGAGGTGTGTGCCAAGGCTGGAGTTGGGAACAGATAACAGAAAGTGCCCCACCAGAAGGCGGGCTCTATCTTTCCCCGACACACTCTGAAATATTGCTGAGGCTATGTTCTCCACTATTGGGCCATCCCAGTGTGACTGTTTGTAGTTGTTGGGGAGGGGGGGCGCAGGTCTAATTTCAGAGTCATTTAGATTATGCCAGATCATGACTCCGTCAACGAACTTTTGGTCATGGACTCCAATCTTGTCCCTAAGATGTTCAGGGAGAATCGCTGCTACAAGCCCTCTGGATGTAACGCATGAGGACAGGAAAGCGGGTAGCGCCATCTGTGATGACTTGCGGACACCAGTGCCTCCTAGTCTAAATGGAAGTGTAGCTTGGTCCCACTTCCCATCTTGTAGAGTAAGATTAAGCACTTTCGAAAAAATCTGCCTCAGGATACTGTCATATTCGTGCAGTATAGGGTTATCATATGAAGGTGCACATCTTAGGAAATATGTTAACCTGGGAAGACTCAAGCACTTTCTTCTCAACTCTTCCAGTTTCTTCCTGAGAATTGTGTCAATGGCATCGCTTCCCAGAGGTGCTCCAAGCAAGACGCTATTAGTGGGGGCAATGACTGATGCTCCTGGTAGCTTTGATCTCACTGCATCGATCACTTGTTGATGGACTGAGATGATTGCACATTTGGTTGGATTCAGGATGAGACCCATTTCCTGTCCCCGTGTCATCACCTGTGTAAGATCATCTAGAAGGGATTCCTTCGTACCTGCTAGTGTGCCATCATCTATAAATCATCTGCGCGCACACACTCACACACACACACACATACACACACACACTGTTGCAACCCCTGAATGGGTTACAATGATTATGTATATATAATGTATATTATCTTTTCATTTAATTTTATATTGCTTATATTTGCGATAATAGCTAAATCGTAAATGTATGACTTTATATTATTATTTGACTGTTATATTGTTATTTAGCTTATGTTGTTAGGATGTATATAAAATGTGCTCAGTTAGGCTTGATTGTCAAACTACTGTAATTATCGCTTGTCGCTCGTTATACTGCCGGCTTCTGAGCTGCAGTTGTCCACGTAGCTATCACGTGATCGAGGGGGGGTGTCCTCACCTCGTCTGAAGTAGTCAGTCTGCTGGAGACTCGCTTGCTGGTTGGACAGATTGTCTGTCTCATTATTCTTGTTAGTTCTGTAGAACTCTGTTCTCAGAACATTGTATAGACTTAGTGATTTTCGACGTTGTACTGAGGTTGTGTGTCACTTAGACACTCTGAACATCTCAGGTCCTTAGCTATAGCTTCTGACCTAATTTTGTACTGGTTTCTGTGCATTGTCACAGTCGAGTTTTCCTATGCTGAACGAAGATTCAGTATTATGGGAGTTTTGTAACTTTTGTGGAGGATCTGCAGATGGTCCCTACTTAGTGTCGTTATATTATTTCCCAGTTCCTGATTCTGTGTCGCTGTCGCTTGATATTGCATTGCTATTGGGCTTAGCATTCTTTGTTGTTCAAGCAGACTGTTCGGGTTGCCAGTCGGTCAAGAAGTTAGTTTATTTGAGGACTTTGTCAGTCACTTGTTTAAGTCTTATTCGAGTCTTGAGACATAGCTAACTACTTAAGAGCACTTACACGCATACACACACTTGTACATATTTGTAATATCTTATTAAATGTTAATGTACCTGACGGTACTTAAGAATTATAAATGTGATATGTGCTTTCAGCACAATAATATTGAACTCGAGAGATTGATTTTATTTTAATTGCTGTGATTTAATTTACTTTGATAATATACCTCTAGACAACTTATATACTTAATAAATTTATTAAATTTTAATTTCTCTAGTTAGTAGCCTACCAGTTGTAATCCTAAAGCGCTATTAAATAATACTGATTTTTAATGGATAATTGGACAAGGATACTGACTACTTGTTACGAAAACCCAGTAACAGGCTGGATGCTGGAAGGGCAGTCCTTACTAGTATTCACTGGAGATCTCTAAGCTTTTAGAATCGCGTTTTTTTGTAACAAATGGGGGCCTGTCCGGGATCTCTTGATCCAAGGTGTTGGAGAAATTGTCCAGTTTGACAAACTAGTAACTTCTATGATCAAACACTTTGAGTACTTTCCTAATCTGAAGACTTTGAGTTTAGTCTTGTACAACATACCAGGTGGATGTATGTACCTGACTGAGTCTCTTGATCCAAGGAGATGGAAATACTGTTTATGAGTTCTAACTCTAAGACAACTAACACTAAAATTCCTATTAGGATTATAGTTTCCCATAATCACTCTCTCGTAGTACAATTATTTTCGTGATGTATGCCAAAGTGAAACAGTTAATTGATACTCTGACTTTGTCTGAGTTAAGTACATTAAAACTTCAGACGTGTTGGCAAGTAGCCAAGTATCTCGGTGTGACGTATAACAGGAATTACACCGCTGAAACTGTCAGAGCATTAATTAAAGATGTATTGTTTCCTGCTCATACAGAGATGTCTGATTATGATTCAGATTCAGAACGCCTAGTGTCACAATTAGGAAGTATGGCTCTATTTGAAGTTGAAGAAAGAGCAACTAGAGCAGAAGTGAGTCTCGTGTCTGAGCCTAGTGTAGCTCAGTTCTCGCTCACGCCTTCCCTCACTGACACTATAGTACAGAGTGTAGCTGGTAGTATGACACAGCCTAATACTAGTACAGTGTATACTACACCTGTATTTACTTATCCTAGACCAGATCTAGACACTCTAGAGACGGCTGGACGAAGTGTCCGACCTAAGGACCGTCCAGGCCATGTTAATTTCCCTACTCCTCCATTACCCACTGGTCCTATATCTCAGGAACAGTTTGAGAGGTTTGAACGCCTCATTATGTTGCAGACTGCACAAATAGAGGCACAGAGGAGATTGAACGAAGAAGATTTCCAAAGAGAAAATGTTCGTCTGTTAAGACAACAGACTGATATATCACAGGACACATTTAATGTGCAGAAAGCTGCATCCATGGTTCCTAAGTTTTTTGAAAGTGACTTAGACACATATTTTGATGTGTTTGAGAACCAGGCTCGTGCTATGAACTGGCCAGGTAAGCACTGGGCAACATTGCTTCATACTGCTTTGACGGGAAGAGCTCAAACGTGTTCTGCAGCCTTACCATTTGCCAAGTACATTAGTTATGACGCTGTCAAACAAACTATTCTAGAGACATATAACTTGTTACCTGTAAGTTATCAAAGAGCATTTCGTACGTTACAACGACGAAAAGACCAAACTTGTGTAGAGTTTGCTCGTGAGAAAAAAGTTGCATTTGAGAGATGGACTAGAGCTGCTAAGTGTAACAACTATGACAGCCTTGTTCAGTTGTTACTACACGAAGAGTTTAACAACTGTATGTCTGCGGACATACAAGAATATCTGATCGATCATACTACCTCAGATATTCTGGAAACTGCAGCATTAGCAGACAATTACGAGATTTCTCACAAACTTGTACGTACTAAAACACTCAGAAACAAGGTAACTAAAAATTGTCCTAGAAGTTGGCAACCTAAATCAGCTGCTCATTGCCGGCCTGATGTACCTGTTACTGTAACTTCTCGTACCTTTACCAGGAAAACTCACAATCCTGAATCTGTCTCTGTGGCTAGACAGAAATCTGGTATCGAGAAGAAGAAAGTTAAATGTACCTATTGTAACAGAAAAGGACATGCTAGAGAGTATTGCTATAAATTAGAAAGAGATACGAGAAACAGTCGTGCGGCTGGCGCCCCCACTCAAGTCGTATCCTCTTCCGTGCAACAAAGACACCAAAATCCTAGCAATACCTCTGAACCTACTGTTTTAGATAATGTTACTCAGGACAGATGACTAGCGTCAGAAAGTGTATCTGACGAAAAGATTCGTTCAGCGATGAGTCCTTACTTTTCAAGAGGTAAAGTAGGATTTGACGAATCACATCTAACTGAGATAATTTCTTTTAGAGACACTGGCAGTTATCTCACGTTATTAAGAGAAGATGTACTGTCCATCACTGACGATACCTATTGCAAGATAGATGTATTGTTAGAAGCCTATGGAGGGGCTGTTATAAAAGTGCCTCTGCACAAAGTTTATATTGAAACAAGCTATTATACTGGTTATATTTCAGTGGGTATTTCCAGTGGTGTATTTCCCATCAGGTCAGTGGACTTGTTGATAGGGAACGATATCCTTCATGCTGGTATATGTAAGGAACCACTTGTGATTGATAATAACACTGATGATAATTATGCCATTGAAGCTTGTAGAGAGAAACCTATTTTATTTCCTCTCAGCGCAATTACTAGAGCTATGTCAAAGATTCAACAACCATCCTTGTCTCCTGTTGAGTTAGTGGATGACAATGATTTGGGGTTGAATATGTTGTTTAGTGACGCTCTGCGCCCAGGATCATTAACACTGACTCCCCCCGGTCATCAACCTAGTCAGGACACAACTGACGTTAAATTTCTAACTCATGATGATTTAATCAAGGATCAGTTTGTTGATCAGTCACTGGAAGGACTGAGAGATATAGCAGTTACTGAGAGTGAAGCAAAGGATCTCGATAATTGTTACTATTATAGTAACGGTGTACTGATGGAGAAAAATACATGTAAATTGTCAGCTGATAGTGTTTCCACGACAGTCAAGCATCTCGCTGTGTTACCAGTTACATTTCGTGAACAAACCATTGATTTTGCTCACAATAGTCCCATAGGAGGACATTTGGGTGTCAAGAAGACACTCGGTAAACTGGCAAAACATTTTACTTGGCCAAAGATGAAGGAAACAGTAGCTGATCATGTGCGATGTTGCCACGTGTGTCAAGTGACAGGCAAGCCAGCACACACACCTCCACCTACACCTCTCACTGTGTTCATTAGTACCAAAGTTCAGTTCACCTGGACTAGACATTGTTCAAATTTGTTCAAAAGGTTGAAGCATCTGCTTTCCTCTGCTCCAGTGTTGAGTCCTAATTTCAATCTTTCCATCTTTTTACATATAGATGCGAGTGGCTATGCAGTGGGTGCTGTGCTGCTCCAACAGTCAACATCCACTGATATTCTCCATCCTATATGTTACTATTCATCTAAGCTTAAACGACACCAGAAAAATTATGCCACTATTGAGAAAGAGGCTCTAGCTCTTGTGGTGTCCTTGGAACATTTTGACGTGTATTTGGGCACTTCCCCATTTAAAATTAACGTTTTTTCAGACCACAATCCACTCACCTATATAAACACCATGAAGAGTAAGAATGCTAGGATCATGAGGTGGGCCCTCAGAATCCAACCTTATTCTATTAGTATAAAACACATAAGTGGTCATTGTAATGTAATTGCTGACGCTCTGTCTCGTCCTTAATAATTATCAATTACATTAAATTAACGTAATTTTATGCCCAAATACCTTTTGTTACTTGCTATGTCAAATTCAGTAAAGTAACTTAATCCCTCCAGCCCATATTAACTATATATACTCATGTCATGTCTAATTATTATATTTATATATTCACAGTAATGTTGTGTGAGGAGGAGACAAGCTGAGTGTTGAGTGAGTAGTGTGGTGCGGGTGATGTACTGCGTGACTGTGACGCAACACTGTCCTGTCGCAGACCCCCCCCCTCACTACACACCTTAAGCTGTTTCATACTCAGATGTTCATACTGCCTCGCATTCCACAACCACTACTTAAGAGCGGAATGCAGTCTCCTCTACTATGATCGAGCCTCAACGTGCCCTCCTTGTCAGCGCTATCCAGTCTCTACACTGATGTACATAACCACGAGTATGAAGACATACGATACTGTGTACTGCCCTAGTACCTAGGGGCATATCCTAGTGACGGACGCTGTGAAATTGTAGAGGTGCTTGGCACAAGAGAGACTCGTTAATATTGATAATGATAATAATATTGATATGAGTAACCAGAAATAATGTGAAAGACAATGCAACTCCTAGTGCGACCCTCTGTCTTGTTGGGGGGGGTGTTGCAACCCCTGAATGGGTTACAATGATTATGTATATATATAATGTATATTATCTTTTCATTTAATTTTATATTGCTTATATTTGCGATAATAGCTAAATCGTAAATGTATGACTTTATATTATTATTTGACTGTTATATTGTTATTTAGCTTATGTTGTTAGGATGTATATAAAATGTGCTCAGTTAGGCTTGATTGTCAAACTACTGTAATTATCGCTTGTCGCTCGTTATACTGCCGGCTTCTGAGCTGCAGTTGTCCACGTAGCTATCACGTGATCGAGGGGGGGTGTCCTCACCTCGTCTGAAGTAGTCAGTCTGCTGGAGACTCGCTTGCTGGTTGGACAGATTGTCTGTCTCATTATTCCTGTTAGTTCTGTAGAACTCTGTTCTCAGAACATTGTATAGACTTAGTGATTTTCGACGTTGTACTGAGGTTGTGTGTCACTTAGACACTCTGAACATCTCAGGTCCTTAGCTATAGCTTCTGACCTAATTTTGTACTGGTTTCTGTGCATTGTCACAGTCGAGTTTTCCTATGCTGAACGAAGATTCAGTATTATGGGAGTTTTGTAACTTTTGTGGAGGATCTGCAGATGGTCCCTACTTAGTGTCGTTATATTATTTCCCAGTTCCTGATTCTGTGTCGCTGTCGCTTGATATTGCATTGCTATTGGGCTTAGCATTCTTTGTTGTTCAAGCAGACTGTTCGGGTTGCCAGTCGGTCAAGAAGTTAGTTTATTTGAGGACTTTGTCAGTCACTTGTTTAAGTCTTATTCGAGTCTTGAGACATAGCTAACTACTTAAGAGCACTTACACGCATACACACACTTGTACATATTTGTAATATCTTATTAAATGTTAATGTACCTGACGGTACTTAAGAATTATAAATGTGATATGTGCTTTCAGCACAATAATATTGAACTCGAGAGATTGATTTTATTTTAATTGCTGTGATTTAATTTACTTTGATAATATACCTCTAGACAACTTATATACTTAATAAATTTATTAAATTTTAATTTCTCTAGTTAGTAGCCTACCAGTTGTAATCCTAAAGCGCTATTAAATAATACTGATTTTTAATGGATAATTGGACAAGGATACTGACTACTTGTTACGAAAACCCAGTAACAGGCTGGATGCTAGAAGGGCAGTCCTTACTAGTATTCACTGGAGATCTCTAAGCTTTTAGAATCGCGTTTTTTTGTAACACACACACACACACACACACACACACACACACACACACACACACACACACACACACACACACACACACACACATACACACATACACACACACATACACACACACATACATATACACACACACATACACACACATACACACACACACACATACACTAACACACACATACACACACATACACACACACACACACATACACACTCAAGGAAAAAGATCTTGGGGTGAGTATAACACCAGGCACATCTCCTGAAGCGCATATCAACCAAATAACTGCTGCAGCATATGGGCGCCTAGCAAACCTCAGAACAGCATTCCGACATCTTAATAAGGAATCATTCAGGACCCTGTACACCGTGTACGTTAGGCCCATATTGGAGTATGCAGCACCAGTTTGGAACCCACACCTAGACAAGCACGTAAAGAAACTAGAGAGAGTGCAAAGGTTTGCAACAAGACTAGTCCCAGAGCTAAGAGGTATGTCCTACGAGGAGAGGTTAAGGGAAATCAAACTGACGACACTGGAGGACAGGAGAGATAGGGGGGACATGATAACGACATACAAAGTACTGAGAGGAATTGACAAGGTGGACAAAGACAGGATGTTCCAGAGATTGGACACAGTAACAAGGGGACACAGTTGGAAGCTGAAGACACAGATGAATCACAGGGATGTTAGGAAGTATTTCTTCAGCCACAGAGTAGTCAGGAAGTGGAATAGTTTGGGAAGCGATGTAGTGGAGGCAGGATCCATACATAGCTTTAAGCAGAGGTATGATAAAGCTCACGGCTCAGGGAGAGTGACCTAGTGACGAGATTTTCTCATTATAATCAGTGACAAACACATAACAGTATGTACTAGACATGTATCTCATGTACACCTCATGTTCTGTATGTGTCATCTTTATATTAACAATGTATCTCTTATTATTAATATTATTAAAGATTCGCTGGTATTCTCCCGGCCCGGGCCTTTTCCAAGTGGTGGCCCGGCCTTGGCTCTCTCTTTAGGGAGTGTCTGAGACCTAAGTCTCCCATGGGAGGAGGCACAAGTACCTCCTCATCTTTGGGACCAACTGTCCCCAGGCCTAGCCACAAGCTAGGCCTCTCTGGTCTGCCATCCCCGCCCTAAGGGGGCTAATGGGAATGACAGGCTTGTGAGCTCCAAGCTCCGGCTCAGGCACCTACCCTGCCCTAGAAGGGCTGGGCATGGTGTCGATGTATCTCTTAAATCTTTTGTACCATATTATGTAATATTTAAAGATATATATTTTTTTCATTTATGTTTATGTAAAAATTAATAATTTTGTACCAAAAGAACCTTAGAAAACTTACCTAACCTTATTATAATAAGCGCAATTTAATTTAGCCTAATCTAACTAAATATATTTTAGGTAAGTTTACAATAATTTAATAATAAACAAACACAATGAAATACATTTTTTCGTTAGGTTCAAAATGATTTTTGGGAAATTATTGCATACTTAAATTTTCGCTTGCCTTATTCGGCAATAAGAGCATTGCTATTTAATCCACAATCGCAAGTTTTACCTGTTCGGCACGACATATATACATGTATTTCCCGACAGCATCATCCATCAATCACAATCATCTGCCAGGCTTCAGAAATGATGACAGAATCAGCCAGCATTCACTATCTGCTAGGCTTCAGGGATGATTTAGCGAGATCAACAGTACTTTAAGCCGAGACATTTGCATAAAAATCTCCACAGAGATCGACACCATGCCTAACCCTTCTAGGGTAGGGTAGGTGCCTGAGTCCGAGCCTTTAGCTCATAAGACTGTCATTCCCATTTGCCCCCTTGTGGCGGGGATGGCAGACCAGAGAGGCCTAGCTTGTGGCTAGGCCTGGGGACAGTTGGTCCAAAAGATGAGGAGGTACTTGTGCCTCCTCCCATGGGAGACTTAGGTCTCAGACACTCCCTAAAGAGGGAGCCAAGGCCGGGCCACCACTTGGAAAAGGCCCGGGCCGGGAGAATACCGGCTAATCTTTAATAATAATAATAATCTCCACAGAGATATTTATCAGCGGACCTGCTGATTACTGCTGCCTCTGGTCAGTGCCTCTCCTGTGGGACCCCCAACTGTGCTTCAGTACTCTTCATCAGCCTTCTCCCAGGGATATCTCTCTCTCTCTCTCTCTCTCTCTCTCTCTTACACAGGGTTTGACAAGGTTAGGTTAAGGATCCCTAGCTTTATTGACAAGCTATTTACAGGTTAAGGATTCCTAACTATACTGACAAACTAAGAGCTGTTACCTACGTCAGCTCATTTGAAAGCATTTTTATTGTTATGAGACATACAAGTAGGGAGCAGGATGAAGTTGGAGCCATCTGTGGGCCAACATTTTCATTTGATCAACTGACTTTATCTTGTTGACATCATTATGCTGTACGAATGTGTTCCATACTCGAGTCATCCTGGGTATATATGATCTCAGATGAAGTGATGTTCTGGAGAAGGGTACAGCCAGAGTGAAGTTGCTGCTTTCTGCCCGTCTTGTGGTATAAAAGCTTGTTTCACGGTGTCCTCGAAGTGGATCCAAGTGTGGTACTTTGACAATATTGGCCTTGTACATAACAGTAAGGCCACCCACATCCCTCCTATGTTGAAGGCTCTGCTGAAATGACAGATCTATCCAGGATGGGTCCAGGCGAGAGATGAGACGTCTTGCTCTGTTCTCTACTCTGTCAAGCAGTCGCAGATGAGAGGGGGGGCAGGCAAACCAAGAAAGTGGAGCATACTCAAGGTGTGAGCGTACTTGTGCCTCGTACAGAATCTTGCAACCCCTACTGTCAAGCAGATGCGAGATACGACGAAGTGCTGTAAGCTTCCTGGCTGCCTGGCTCTCTCTCTCTCTCTCGCCTCATGCAAACACGATTAAGTAAGTAAGTAAGTAAGTAAATTTATTCAGGTATACACAATACAGTTACATAGAATTATCATACATAGCAGCATATGTGTAGAGAACCTAGGATAACCCAAAAAAGTCAGACAGAGTGACTTATTTCCATTGGGGTCCTTTTACCTTATTATTATAATATAAAGGTTATAATATTTTCTTATTATTCTATAATGAAGATAACATCTTATTATCATACTAAAAAGACTATCTACAATACGAGGGTCATTAAGACTATCTACTACCCGAGGGTCATTACGACTATCTACAATACAAGGGTCATTACTAGGGATAAGGTAAAATTTACACGTATTTTAGCTAAAAAATAGAAAATCATTCCCCTCCCTTTCTGTTGCTTCATTCATCAGACACTTTTTGGCAGTCTTCTTGAACTGGTTCAAGCTATGACTGGCCTTGACATTTGTGGGTAGTCTGTTCCATTCCTTTATTGCTGTACAATAAAAGGTGTTTGAAGCCTGGCCACTGACTGTGGGTACTACAAAGTTGTGCTCTCTCCCCCTAGTACTATGATTGCTTTGGTTCCCAACCTTGACAAAATTGACAGCAAGATATTCTGGACACTGTTCGTGAGCAATTTTATAAACATGATTTAGCTTCAGTTGTTTTACTCTGTCTTCAACATTCAGCATATACAACTGCTGAATGTTGAAGACAGAGTAAAACAACTGAAGCTAAATCATGTTTATAAAATTGCTCACGAACAGTGTCCAGAATATCTTGCTGTTTATTATCTTCAGTTTATTATCGTTTCGAATGTTTCTTCATCCTTCATCAGAATCTAAAATATATTACAAAATATAAGACAAGATTTTAAAACATTTTTAAAATTGTCTCCCGCATGAGTAACTCAACTAAGAAAATTCAGTAAATACGATTTACAACATACTTATGATGTCTTTGTATACCAACAAAATATTTTAAAGAAGATTAAAATAGAAATTTCAGGAAAATTTTGGAGAATGTATTAACATTACAAGAGATGAAAACTATTGTATATAGCGTCAGGCTTCTTGTGTATTTCTTCGATGGTAAACTATGGCAAATTGTCGATAGCGAAGAGATGAATTGATTTTCATATTAAGTTTCACTCTAAATTTTTTTCTATTATATTTTATAGAATTTTTGTCTTATTATTTTTATTTTGTTTTTATAATATTAAAGATTGCGTTTATTTACAGCATTAAGAATTTTATATAATGTTACTGTATGATTATTTCAATGTTTAAAATAGTATTTAATTAGGTTCTGAAATCGTAAAAAATATTGTATTGTCCTTATTGAAATGTGTTAAATTTTGAGGTCTTGTGTTTACTTTTAAGATTTGCTGGGTCCCACTGGACAAGACCGACGAACTACTTGATGTCTCGTCTAGGTGGGTATACTTCTATATTTATTCTAATTTTAGGCTTTAAAGTTTATCCTCTATCGTTTCGTTTTGTGCTGTTTGTTTAGTGTTGCCGTGTGAGTTTCTCTACATCTTGATAAGCATTAATTATGATAGCATGGATTCATGAGGGGCCGTTCTGCCTAACTAATTTACTGACTTTTGTTCAGTAAAGCATTTGATCATGATA
>NW_027199244.1:0-34195 GCF_038502225.1 Cherax quadricarinatus | reverse complement strand
GCACCAATGTTATCATTGTAAACTGTGAAAGATAACAAAATAAATATAATGGAGAAAATTAACTTTAGTGATGATTCCTAACAATCAGAAATAATAGAAGATAAAGTAGAAAATAAAACATCATTAAGCCAGAAATGTGAGGATCCTCCCACGAAAATCACTAAAAGACAGAGAGAAGAAGAAGAGAAGGAGACTGAGGCCAGCACTAGTACAAAAGTGAGTAAAAGGCGAAGAGAAGATGAAGAGAATAATTGTCACCTGAAAACAATGAATAAAAGAAAGAGAGAAGAAGAAGAGGAGGAGACTGAGGCCAGCACTAGTACAAAAGTGAGTAAAAGGCGAAGAGAAGGTGATGAAGAGAATAATTATCACCTGAAAACAATGAATAAAAGAAACAGTGATGATCCTGATGGTGATAGCGATGAGTAGGATTGGAATGAAAGATTAAAAATAGTTAAGAAAAAGTATAACATTTCTGAACAAAATACCTTTAAATATTTTGATAATGTCCGCGAGCGCAAAAAACTCCTGGAAAAATAATTGGAGGAGTTTTGTTAACTGTCTAATATAAAAACTTTTCCTCGCGAAAATATTGAGAACTGGTTGAAGAGTGAGTCGACGCAGTTGATAGGAGAAGGATTGTTTGGAAACTGTTGGCTAGTGGTTGAGGACTAGTAATAATTAGTAGTGAAGGGAATAAGATCTGCACTTGTGTATGAAGTTTTTTATAACGAAGTGACGTAACTGCAAAAAGTACAAGGAATTGCTGGTGTTTAGTAGTTAGTGGGAGTTAATGTGCAGTGTGGCTATTTAGTTACTGCTTATGCAGGTATCACACTAGAGACATACTGGTTTAATTAGTCAGTATTAAATACTTCAACACTGATTAAAATTATAGCCAGTCTGGCCACAACTCTTCAAGGTATTCACTCGAGAAACATCGTTCACTTGGACATTCATTCTCTTAACGTCTGCATCCTGGAATCTCCTGATGGTCTGCAGATCACTCTTATAGACTTTGGGTGTGCTCAAGAAATAAAGTTAATAAGGTTTTTGGCTGAAGCGGAGAGCACACTGAAATCTTTGCATCCAGAAATGTCACCGGAAAAAATGTATGTGTTTCTAACCAGTGATACCATTGATGCCTATTGTTTAGCTAATATGTGTAAAAGTCTCGTGTGGGATTGCAGTTCGGAGCTCCCAGGGGAAATGAATGTATGGCTTCAGAGAGTATGGTCAAAACACCCTAAGGAAAGATTAAACATTGGTGAACTTGTAAAGATTTTGGAAAAATTACAAGAAAATGGGCCGTCCCCATCACCATCAGTCCTTGATGGTAGGACGGACCTGACTCACCAGCCCAGCATCAAGAGCCCTCAGTGCCAAGGAGAAAACATCTGTCAGGACTCCCCAAAGAAAGACAGTAAAAGAAAGAGAGCAGAAATAATAGAAGATGAAGTAGAAAATAAAACATCATTAAACCAGAAATGCGAGGATCGTCCCACGAAAAACACTAAAAGAAAGAGGGAAGAAGAAGAAGAAGAGGAGGAGACTGAGGCCAGCACTAGTACAAAAGTGAGTAAAAGACGAAGAGAAGATGATGAAGAGAATAATTATGAATGTGATAACGATGAGTAGGATAGGAACAAAAGGTTAAAAATAGTTGAGATAAAGAAGACGTAAGAAGAAAATAAAATAAAATACGAGGACAATGCTAGTCAGATTCCCCATATACTGATCAAATAACTAGAGGAATTTTGTTAATTATATAATATAACAACATTTCCTCTCGAAAAAATTCATGAATGGTTGAGAAGTGAGTCGACATACGTGATAGGAGAAGGAATGTTTGGAAAATGTTGGCTAGTGGTTGACGGCGAGTAATAATTAGTAGTGAAGAAAATAAAATCTGCATGGCTGTATGGAGAATTTTGTAATGAAGTGACGTAACTACGAAAAGTACAAGGAATTGCTGGTGTTCAGTAGTTAGTGGGAGTTAATGTGGAGTGTGGCTATATAGTTACTGCTTATGCAGGTATCACACTAGAGAAATACTGGTTTAAGTAGTCAGTATTACATATTTCAACAGCGATTAAAATTATAGCCAGTCTGGCCAAAACTGTTCAAGAAATCCACTCAAGAAACGTCGTTCACTTGGACATTCATCTTCGTAACGTCTGCGTCCTGGAAACCTCTGATGGTCTA
Organism: Cherax quadricarinatus; assembly: GCF_038502225.1. NCBI lineage: Eukaryota > Metazoa > Arthropoda > Malacostraca > Decapoda > Parastacidae > Cherax > Cherax quadricarinatus. The sequence goes on along the minus strand of NW_027199244.1, from coordinate 31,990 downwards.
CAGATCACTCTTATAGATTTTGGTCTCTCAAAAGAACTCAGGGAAATAAGGTATGTGGGTGAAGTACCGAAAACACAGAAATCTTTGAATGAACAAATATTACAAAAACGACGGTACGTGTTTTTTACTAATTCTACCACTGATATCTTGTGTTTGGCTTATATTTGTAAAGCTCTTCTGCAGGATTGCAGTTCGCACGTCCCAAGAAAAATTATTGAATGGATTCAGGAGGTATGTGCAAAAAGATTTCTGGTATAAGTGGGCATTGGTAAACTTTTAAGAATTTTGGAAAGATTACTGAAACGTATGTGAGGACCACCCAAAGAAAAACAATAGAAGAACAAGTAAATAAGACGAGAGTGACGATGCTAGAACGAAAAACAAAAAAAAAACGAAGTAGAAAAACGAGAGAGAGAAAGGGAGGGTGAAGATGTGTCACAGTGTGCTCCACAAACTTTCTAAATATTACTTAAATACGAGGGTTTGTGAGGATTAAAACTGTTCAGTGACGAAGTACTACCTACAGCACATTAGTATAAGTAAGCCAACTCCTCCACTGAAGTGAATATAAGTAATATCAGTGATATTTAAGTGTGGTATGGTGAAGATATGGTGTGAGTGAGGGGACAGCGGCAGGCCTTAGGAGTGACGTCGCTATTGCCTTCACAGTAAGCATCTAATATTATATGTATTTTGTGCTATGTACTAGCATCTGGTGCTGTATAACAACGTGACTGGTACAATGCAACATAGTGATTTGTGTAACATCTTCCTTTAGTGGAAAAGTGGATAGTATAAACAGTGTTTATTAAGTGATAGTTAATAATTAATTATCATTTTTACTATCAGAACAATTTACTCTTAACATTTTTGATATTTAATTACCATTACTTGTCTAATTAGCATAACCTATTTTAATACCACATTTACTATCTTAGAGTACTCTTAATTACCTTGTACTGCCATATAACCTCTAGTATAACTACCAGTCCAATATTGAATGAAATAAACATTACTTTTTCACTTTTTTGTAATCATTATTACTTACTAAAATTTTATTAAACACCATATTTACTACCAGTCAATTTTACTATTGTACATTAATTATTATTTTATACTTCCCATAACATTTTGTTGCCAAATTTTCAAGTTTGTATATTCAACTCCAACCTTTATATTACCCTTTGTACCTGTGTACCTGTGTTCCTGTGTACCTGTACCTGTGTACCTATGTACCTGTGTACCTGTACCTGTGTACCTGTACCTGTACCTGTGTACCTGTACCTGTGTACCTGTACCTGTGTACCTGTACCTATGTACCTGTGTACCTGTACCTGTGTACCTGTACCTGTGTACCTGTACCTGTGTACCTGTACCTGTGTACCTATGTACCTGTGTACCTGTACCTGTGTACCTGTGTACCTATGTACCTGTACCTGTGTACCTGTACCTGTGTACCTATGTACCTGTGTACCTCTGTACCTGTGTACCTCTGTACCTGTGTACCTATGTACCTGTGTACCTCTGTACCTGTGTACCTCTGTACCTGTGTACCTATGTCCCTATGTACCTGTGTACCTATGTACCTATGTACCTGTGTAACTGTGTACCTGTGTACCTGTGTACCTCTGTACCTGTGTACCTATGTCCCTATGTACCTGTGTACCTATATTATCCTTTGTACCTGTGTACCTGTACCTGTGTTCCTGTGTACCTGTACCTGTGTACCTATGTACCTGTGTACCTGTACCTGTGTACCTGTACCTGTGTACCTGTACCTGTGTACCTGTGTACCTATGTACCTGTACCTGTGTACCTGTACCTGTGTACTTGTACCTGTGTACCTGTACCTGTGTACCTGTACCTGTGTACCTGTACATGTGTACCTGTGTACCTGAACCTGTGTACCTGTACCTGTGTACCTGTACCTGTGTACCTGTACATGTGTACCTGTACCTGTGTACCTGTACCTGTGCCTGTGTACCTGTGTACCTGTACCTGTGTACCTGTACCTGTGTACCTGTACCTGTGTACCTGTAGCTGTACCTGTGTACCTATGTACCTGTGTACTTGTACCTGTGTACCTGTGTACCTGTACCTGTGTACCTATGTACCTGTGTACCTGTACCTGTGTACCTGTACCTGTGTACCTGTGTACCTGTGTAAATGTACCTGTGTACCTATACCTGTGTACCAGTGTACCTGTACCTGTGTACCTGTACCTGTGCACCTGTGCCTGTGTACCTGTACCTGTGTACCTGTACCTGTGTACCTGTACCTATGTACCTGTACCTGTGTACCTATGTACCTGTGTACCTATACCTGTGTACCTGTACCTGTGTACCTATGTACCTGTACCTGTGTACCTATGTACCTGTGTACCTATGTACATGTGTACCTGTACCTGTGTACCTATGTACCTGTGTACCTCTGTACCTGTGTACCTGTACCTGTGTACCTATGTACTTGTGTACCTGTTTACTTGTGTACCTGTACCTGTGTACCTGTACCTGTGTACCTATGTACCTGTGTACCTGTACCTGTGTACCTGTACCTGTGTACCTATGTACCTGTGTACCTCTGTACCTGTGTACCTATGTACCTGTGTACCTGTGTACCTATGTACCTGTGTACCTATGTACCTGTGTACCTGTGTACCTATGTACCTGTGTACCTGTGTACCTCTGTACCTGTGTACCTGTGTACCTATGTACCTATGTACCTGTGTACCTGCGTACCTGTGTACTTGTGTAAGTGTTTACCTGTACCTGTGTACCTATGTACCTGTGTACCTGTGTACCTCTGTACCTGTGTACCTATGTACCTGTGTACCTCTGTACCTGTGTACCTCTGTACCTGTGTACCTGTGTACCTATGTACCTGTGTACCTATGTACCTATGTACCTATGTACCTGTGTACCTGTGTACCTATGTACCTGTGTACCTCTGTACCTGTGTACCTGTGTACCTCTGTACCTGTGTACCTCTGTACCTGTGTACCTATGTACCTGTGTACCTGTGTACCTGTGTACCTCTGTACCTGTGTACCTGTGTACCTCTACCTGTGTACCTCTGTACCTGTGTACCTGTGTACCTGCGTACCTGTGTACCTCTGTACCTGTGTACCTGTGTACCTCTACCTGTGTACCTCTGTACCTGTGTTCCTGTGTACCCGTGTGCCTGTGTACCTATGCACCTGTGTACCTGCGTACCTGTGTACCTCTACCTCTGTACCTGTGTACCTGCGTACCTGTGTACCTCTGTACCTCTGTACCTGTGTACCTCTGTACTTGTGTACCTATGTACCTGTGTACCTGTGTACCTGTGTACCTCTGTACCTGTGTACCTCTGTACCTGTGTACCTATGTACCTGTGTACCTGTGTACCTATGTACCTGTGTACCTGTGTACCTCTGTACCTGTGTACCTATGTACCTGTGTACCTGTGTTCCTCTGTACCTGTCTACCTGTGTACCTATGTACCTGTGTACCTCTACCTGTGTACCTCTGTACTTGTGTACCTATGTACCTGTGTACCTGCGTACCTGTGTACCTCTGTACCTCTGTACCTGTGTACTTCTGTACCTCTGTACCCCTGTACCTGTGTACCTGTGTAATTATGTACATGTGTACCTGCGTACCTGTGTACCTGTGTACCAGTGTACCTGTGTACCAGTGTACCTCTGTACCTCTGTACATGTGTACCTGTGTACCAGTGTACCTGTGTACCTCTGTACCTGTGTACCTGTGTACCTGTGTACCTGTGTACCTGTGTACCTGTGTACCTGTGTACCTCTGTACATGTGTACCTGTGTACCTGTGTAATTATGTACATGTGTACCTGCGTACCTGTGTACCTGTGTACCAGTGTACCTGTGTACCAGTGTACCTCTGTACCTCTGTACATGTGTACCTGTGTACCAGTGTACCTGTGTACCTCTGTACATGTGTACCTGTGTACCTGTGTACCTCTGTACCTGTGTACCTGTGTACCAGTGTACCTGTGTACCAGTGTACCTGTGTACCTGTGTACCTGTGTACCTGTGTACCTGTGTACCTGTGTACCTGTGTACCTGTGTACCAGTGTACCTGTGTACCTGTGTACCTGTGTACCTGTGTACCTGTGTACCTGTGTACCAGTGTACCTGTGTACCTGTGTACCTGTGTACCTGTGTACCTGTGTACCTGTGTACCTGCGTACTTGTGTACCTGTGTGCCTGTGTACACATGTACCTGTGTACTTGTGTACCTGTGTACCTGTGTACCTGTGTACCTATGTACTTGTGTACCTGTGTACCTGTCTACCTGTCTACCTGTCTACCTTTCTACCTGTGTACCTCTGTACCTCTGTACATGTGTACCAGTGTACCTGTGTACATGTGTACCTGTTCACCTGTGTACCTGTGTACCTGTGTACCTGTGTACTTGTGTACATGTGTACCTGTGTACTTGTGTACCTGTGTACCTGCGTACCTGTGTACTTGTGTACCTGTCTACCTGTCTACCTGTGTACATGTGTACCTGTGTACCTGTCATTACGATTGTTATTTTTTACTTATTATTCTTTTGGTACTTTAATTTGTGAATTTTATTTTGTCAATTTAAATCTAGTTTTATCAGACCCTAGTGCAATTGTTCTTGTTAACAACCTATATCAGACCCTAGTGCAATTGTTCTTGTTAACAACCTATATCAGACCCTAGTGCAATTGTTCTTGTTAACAACCTATATCAGACCCTAGTGCAATTGTTCTTGTTAACAACCTATATCAGACCCTAGTGCAATTGTTCTTGTTAACAACCTATATCAGACCCTAGTGCAATTGTTCTTGTTAACAACCTATATCAGACCCTAGTGCAATTGTTCTTGTTAACAACCTATATCAGACCCTAGTGCAATTGTTCTTGTTAACAACCTATATCAGACCCTAGTGCAATTGTTCTTGTTAACAACCTATATCAGACCCTAGTGCAATTGTTCTTGTTAACAACCTATATCAGACCCTAGTGCAATTGTTCTTGTTAACAACCTATATCAGACCCTAGTGCAATTGTTCTTGTTAACAACCTATATCAGACCCTAGTAGCAATTGTTCTTGTTAACAACCTATATCAGACCCTAGTGCAATTGTTCTTGTTAACAACCTATATCAGACCCTAGTGCAATTGTTCTTGTTAACAACCTATATCAGACCCTAGTGCAATTGTTCTTGTTAACAACCTATATCAGACCCTAGTGCAATTGTTCTTGTTAACAACCTATATCAGACCCTAGTGCAATTGTTCTTGTTAACAACCTATATCAGACCCTAGTGCAATTGTTCTTGTTAACATACCTAGTATCAGACCCTATGCAATTGTTCTTGTTAACAACCTATATCAGACCCTAGTGCAATTGTTCTTGTTAACAACCTATATCAGACCCTAGTGCAATTGTTCTTGTTAACAACCTATATCAGACCCTAGTGCAATTGTTCTTGTTAACAACCTATATCAGACCCTAGTGCAATTGTTCTTGTTAACAACCTATATCAGACCCTAGTGCAATTGTTCTTGTTAACAACCTATATCAGACCCTAGTGCAATTGTTCTTGTTAACAACCTATATCAGACCCTAGTGCAATTGTTCTTGTTAACAACCTATATCAGACCCTAGTGCAATTGTTCTTGTTAACACCCTATCTCAGACCCTAGTGCAATTGTTCTTGTTAACAACCTATATCAGACCCTAGTGCAATTGTTCTTGTTAACAACCTATATCAGACCCTAGTGCAATTGTTCTTGTTAACAACCTATATCAGACCCTAGTGCAATTGTTCTTGTTAACAACCTATATCAGACCCTAGTGCAATTGTTCTTGTTAACAACCTATATCAGACCCTAGTGCAATTGTTCTTGTTAACAACCTATATCAGACCCTAGTGCAATTGTTCTTGTTAACAACCTATATCAGACCCTAGTACAATTGTTCTTGTTAACAACCTATATCAGACCCTAGTGCAATTGTTCTTGTTAACAACCTATATCAGACCCTAGTGCAATTGTTCTTGTTAACCTATATCAGACCCTAGTGCAATTGCAAGTACCATTTTAATTTGTATTTTTATATTATAAGTTACTGGGAAAACCTGGAGCCCCATGGGGGTCCCGAAACATGGAGAGCCAAGATGATGGATGTGGTACTGGAAAACCTCATGCATCAACAAGTTAGAGACACTACCAGAGAGAGAGGAGAGGATGAACCAGCAAGACTGGACCTTTTATTCACCTTGAGTAGTTCTGACATCGAGGATATCATGTATGAAAGGCCCCTGGGAGCTAGTGATCATGTGGTTCTGTGCTTCGATTACATAGTTGAGCTCCAAGTGGAGAGAGCAGCAGGAATAGGGTGGGAAAAGCCAAACTACAAAAGGGGGAACTACTCAGGCTTGAGGAACTTCTTTCAAGACATTCAGTGGGAGAGGGAACTGACAGGAAAACCAGTACAAGAAATGATGGACTATGTGGCAACAAAATGCAAGGAGGCAGAGGAGAGGTTTGTTCCCAAGGGAAACAGAAATAATGGGAAGAACAGAACGAGTCCTTGGTTCACCCAAAGGTGTAGGGAGGCAAAAACTAGGTGTACTAGAGAATGGAAAAGGTAAAGAAGACAGAGAACTCAGGAAAATAAAGAGATTAGCCGAAGAGCCAGAAACGAATATGCACAGATAAGAAGGGAAACTCAGCGGCAATACGAAAATGACATAGCATCGAAAGTCAAGACTGAGCCGAAGCTGTTGTACAGCCACATCAGGAGGAAAACAACAGTCAAGGACCAGGTAATCAGACTGAGGAAGGGTGATGGGGAATTCACAAGAAACGACCGGGAGGTATGTCAGGAGCTCAACACAAGATTTAAAGAAGTATTTACAGTGGAAACCAGTAGGACTCCAGGAAATCAGAGCAGGGGGGTGCACCAGCAAGTGCTGGATGAGGTACATGTAACCAAGGAGGAGGTGAAGAAGCTGCTATGCGAACTTGACACCTCAAAGGCGGTGGGACCAGACAACATCTCTCCGTGAGTCCTTAAAGAGGGAGCAGAGACATTGTGTGTACCATTAACAAAGATCTTCAACACATCATTTGAAACTGGGCAACTCCCCGAGGTATGGAAGATGGCAAATGTAGTCCCAATTTTTAAAAAGGGAGACAGACATGAGGCACTAAACTACAGACCTGTATCACTAACGTGTATAGTATGCAAGGTCATGGAGAAGATCATCAGGAGGAGAGTGGCGGAGCACCTGGAAAGAAACAAGTGTATAATTGACAACCAGCATGGTTTCAGGGAGGGAAAATCCTGTGTCACAAACCTATTAGAGTTTTATGACAAGGTGACAGAAGAGAGAGAGGAGTGGATCGACTGCATTTTTTTGGACTGCAAGAAGGCCTTCGACACAGTTCCTCACAAGAGGTTACTGCAAAAGCTAGAGGATCAGGCACACATAACAGGAAAGGCACTGCAATGGATAAGAGAATACCTTTCAGGGAGGCAACAACGAGTCATGGTACGTGACGAGGTGTCAAAGTGGGCGCCTGTGACAAGCGGGGTTCCACAGGGGTCAGTCCTAGGACCTGTGCTGTTCTTGGTATATGTGAATGACATAACGGAAGGGATAGACTCAGAAGTGTCCTTGTTTGCGGACGATGTGAAGTTAATGAGAAGAATCAAATCGGATGAGGATCAGGCAGGACTACAAAGAGACCTGGACAGGCTACAAGCCTGGTCCAGCAACTGGCTCCTTGAGTTTAACCCCACCAAATGCAAAGTCATGAAGATTGGGGAAGGGCAAAGAAGACCGCAGACACAATATAGTTTAGATGACCAAAGTCTGCAAACCTCACTCAAGGAAAAAGATCTGGGGATGAGTATAACACCGAGCATATCTCCTGAGGCGCACATCAATCAGATAACTCTTCAGCATACGGGCGCCTGGCAAACCTACGGATAGCGTTCTGATACCTCAGTAAGGAGTCGTTCAAGACTCTGTATACCATTTACGTCAGGCCCATACTGGAGTATGCAGCACCAGTTTGGAATCCACACCTAGTCAAGCACGTCAAGAAAGTAGAGAAAGTGCAAAGGTTTGCAACAAGACTGTTGCACTGCCTTTCCAACTCAGCCATACGCACTCCACTCTAGTATTTTTCAATGATCTTCATTTCCATCATAATTCTCACCCTTTTTAACACAGGCTTGGCACTAGAAGCTTTCTTGGGACCCTTGGTGGCTTATTTATTGGTTACAAGCACTAGAAATAGTGGAATAATCCAAAATATATGGGAGGCACACGTGGACACCGACCGCAACAGCTAGTAAACAATGGCACACTGAGTCTTCGAGTCTCCGGGCACATCCACACGTTCCACACAAACGTCGCTGGTTAAGTTTTTCGCCGTTGGTTAAGGCATTTTTTATACGGCATAAAGCGCCATTAGACGAAATTGCCGTTACTTAATGCCGCCGTTAGTTGAGGGTCGACTGTATTATTATTATTATTATTATTATTATTATTATTATTATTATTATTATTATTATTATTATTATATATTTTGTTAGTTTTCTTCTTACTACTAACATCATTACTACTACTAACATCATTACTACTAACACCATTACTTCTACTAACACCATTACTACTACTAACACCATTACTACTCCTAACACCATTACTACTACTAACACCATTACTACTACTAACACCATTACTACTACTAACACCATTACTACTACTAACACCATTACTACTACTAACATCATTACTGCTACTAACACCATTACTACTACTAACACCATTACTACTACTAACATCATTACTGCTACTAACACCATTACTACTACTAACACCATTACTACTACTAACATTACTACTACTAACATCATTACTACTACTAACACCATTACTACTCCTAACACCATTACTACTACTAACACCATTACTACTACTAACACCATTACTACTCCTAACACCATTACTACTCCTAACACCATTACTACTACTAACACCATTACTACTACTAAAACCATTACTACTAACACCATTACTACTACTAACACCATTAGTACTACTAACACCATTACTACTACTAACATCATTACTGCTACTAACACCATTACTACTACTAACACCATTAGTACTACTAACATCATTACTGCTACTAACACCATTACTACTACTAACACCATTACTACTACTAACATCATTACTGCTACTAACACCATTACTACTACTAACACCATTACTACTACTAACATCATTACTACTCCTAACACCATTACTACTACTAACACCATTACTGCTACTAACACCATTAGTACACTTCCAATAACACTATGATGTTGATGGTATCACATAAATTCTGACCTCTTAGTTCACTATATATAAGCAATGTTATATAGAAGTTAATGTCACAGATGAGCACCAATGTTATCATTGTAAACTGTGAAAGATAACAAAATAAATATAATGGAGAAAGTTAACTTTAGTGATGATTCCTAACAATCAGAAATAATAGAAGATAAAGTAGAAAATAAAAGATCATTAAGCCAGAAATGTGAGGATCCTCCCACGAAAATCACTAAAAGACAGAGAGAAGAAGAAGAGAAGGAGACTGAGGCCAGCACTAGTACAAAAGTGAGTAAAAGGCGAAGAGAAGATGAAGAGAATAATTGTCACCTGAAAACAATGAATAAAAGAAAGAGAGAAGAAGAAGAGGAGGAGACTGAGGCCAGCACTAGTACAAAAGTGAGTAAAAGGCGAAGAGAAGGTGATGAAGAGAATAATTATCACCTGAAAACAATGAATAAAAGAAAGAGAGAGGAAGAAGAAGAGGAGACGTAGGCCAGCACTAGTACAAAAGTGAGTAAAAGGCGAAGAGATGATGATGAAGAGGAGAAGTAGGCCAGCACTAGTACAAAAGTGAGTAAAAGACGAAGAGAAGGTGATGAAGAGGAGACGTAGGCCAGCACTAGTACAAAAGTGAGTAAAAGGCGAAGAGAAGGTGATGAAGAGAATAATTATGAAGGTGATAACGATGAGTAGGATAGGAACAAAAGGTTAAAAATAGTTGAGATAAAGGAGAAGACGTAAGAAGAAAATAAAATAAAATACGAGGACAATGCTAGTCAGATTCCCCATATACTGATCAAATAACTAGAGGAATTTTGTTAATTATATAATATAACAACATTTCCTCTCGAAAAAATTCATGAATGGTTGAGAAGTGAGTCGACATACGTGATAGGAGAAGGAATGTTTGGAAAATGTTGGCTAGTGGTTGACGGCGAGTAATAATTAGTAGTGAAAGGATTAAAATACGTCTTCGTTTATGAAGACTTTTACAACGAAGTGTTGCTACTGCAAAGAGTACAAGGAATTGCTGGCGTTCAGTAGTTAGTGGGAGTTAATGTGGAGTGTGGGTACTTAGTTACTGCTTATGCCGGTATGACATTAAAGAAATACTGGTATGGTATAAGTGGGCATTGGTAAACTTTTAAGAATTTTGGAAAGATTACTGAAACGTATGTGAGGACCACCCAAAGAAAAACAATAGAAGAACAAGTAAATAAGACGAGAGTGACGATGCTAGAACGAAAAACAAAAAAAACGAAGTAGAAAAACGAGAGAGAGAAAGGGAGGGTGAAGATGTGTCTCAGTGTGCTCCACAAACTTTCTAAATATTACTTAAATACGAGGGTTGGTGAGGATTAAAACTGTTCAGTGACGAAGTACTACCTACAGCACATTAGTATAAGTAAGCCAACTCCTCCACTGAAGTGAATATAAGTAATATCAGTGATATTTAAGTGTGGTATGGTGAAGATATGGTGTGAGTGAGGGGACAGCGGCAGGCCTTAGGAGTGACGTCGCTATTGCCTTCACAGTAAGCATCTAATATTATATGTATTTTGTGCTATGTACTAGCATCTGGTGCTGTATAACAACGTGACTGGTACAATGCAACAAATTAATTATCATTTTTACTATCAGAACAATTTACTCTTAACATTTTTGATATTTAATTACCATTACTTGTCTAATTAGCATAACCTATTTTAATACCACATTTACTATCTTAGAGTACTCTTAATTACCTTGTACTGCCATATAACCTCTAGTATAACTACCAGTCCAATATTGAATGAAATAAACATTACTTTTTCACTTTTTTGTAATCATTATTACTTACTAAAATTTTATTAAACACCATATTTACTACCAGTCAATTTTACTTTTGTACATTAAACATTATTTTATACTTCCCATAACATTTTGTTGCCAAATTTTCAAGTTTGTATATTCAACTCCAACCTTTATATTATCCTTTGTACCTGTGTAACTCTGTACCTGTGTACCTGTGTACCTCTGTACCTGTGTACCTGTGTACCTGTACCTGTGTACCTGTGTACCTCTGTACCTGTGTACCTCTGTACCTGTGTACCTATGTACCTGTGTACCTGTGTACCTGTGTACCTGTGTACCTGTGTACCTGTGTACCTGTGTACCTGTGTACCTGTGTACCTGTGTACCTGTGTACCTGTGTACCTGTGTACCTGTGTACCTGTGTACCTGTGTACCTGTGTACCTGCGTACCTGTGTACCTGTCTATATGTCTACCTCTGTACCTGTGTACCTGTGTGCCTGTGTACCTGTGTACCTGTGAACCTGTGTACCTGTCTACCTGTGTACCTGTGTGCCTGTGTACCTGTGTACCTGTGTACCTGTGTACCTGCGTACCTGTGTACCTGTGTACCTTTGTACCTGTGTACCTGTGTACCTGTGTACCTGTGTGCCTGTGTACCTGTGTGCCTGTGTACCTGTGTACCTGTGTACCTGTGTACATGTGTACCTGTGTACGTGTGTACCCGTGTACCTGTGTATCTGTGTATGTACCTGTGTATCTGTGTACCTGTGTACCTGTGTACCTGTGTACCTGTGTATCTGTGTACCTGTATCTGTGTACCTGTTTACCTGTGTATCTGTGTACCTGTGTATCTGTGTATCTGTGTATCTGTGTATCTGTGTACCTGTGTACCTGTGTACCTGTGTACCTGTGTACCTGTGTACCTGTGTACCTGTGTATCTGTGTACCTGTGTACCTGTGTACCTGTGTATCTGTGTACCTGTGTACCTGTGTACCTGTGTACCTGTGTACCTGTGTACCTGTGTACCTGTGTACCTGTGTATCTGTGTACCTGTGTACCTGTGTACCTGTGTATCTGTGTACCTGTGTACCTGTGTACCTGTGTATCTGTGTACCTGTGTACCTGTGTATCTGTGTACCTGTGTACCTGTGTACCTGTGTACCTGTGTACCTGTGTATCTGTGTACCTGTGTATCTGTGTACCTGTGTACCTGTGTACCTGTGTACCTGTTGTACCTGTGTACCTGCTGTACCTGTGTACCTGCTGTACCTGTGTACCTGCTGTGTCTGTGTACCTGCTGTGCCTGTGTACCTACTGTGCATGTGTACCTGCTGTACCTGTGTACCTGCTGTACCTGTGTACCTGCTGTACCTGTGTATCTGTGTATCTGTGTATCTGTGTACCTGTGTACCTGTGTACCTGTGTACCTGTGTACCTGTGTACCTGTGTATCTGTGTACCTGTGTACCTGTGTACCTGTGTACCTGTGTACCTGTGTACCTGTGTACCTGTGTACCTGTGTACCTGTGTACCTGTGTATCTGTGTACCTGTGTACCTGTGTACCTGTGTACCTGTGTACCTGTGTACCTGTGTACCTGTGTGCCTGTGTACCTGTGTACTTGTGTACCTGTGTACCTGTCTACCTGTCTACCTGTCTACCTGTCTACCTGTGTACCTCTGTACCTCTGTACATGTGTACCTGTGTACCTCTGTACATGTGTACCTGTTCACCTGTGTGCCTCTGTGCCTGTGTACCTGTGTACCTGTGTACCTGTGTACCTGTGTACCTGTGTACTGTGCACCTGTGTACCTGTGTGCCTGTGTACCTGTGTACCTGTGTACCTGTGTACCTGTGTACCTGTGTACCTGTGTGCCTGTGTACCTGTGTACCTGTGTACCTGTGTACCTGTGTACCTGTGTGCCTGTGTGCCTGTGTACCTGTGTACCTGTGTACCTGTGTACCTGTGTGCCTGTGTACCTGTGTACCTGTGTACCTGTGTGCCTGTGTACCTGTGTACCTGTGTACCTGTGTACCTGTGTGCCTGTGTACCTGTGTACCTGTGTACCTGTGTACCTGTGTACCTGTGTACCTGTGTGCCTGTGTACCTGTGTGCCTGTGTACCTGTGTACCTGTGTGCCTGTGTACCTGTGTACCTGTGTACCTGTGTACCTGTGTACCTGTGTGCCTGTGTACCTGTGTACCTGTGTGCCTGTGTACCTGTGTACCTGTGTACCTGTGTACCTCTGTATATGTGTACCTGTGTACCAGTGTACCTGTGTACCTGTGTACCCGTGTACCTCTGTACATGTGTACCTGTGTACAAGTGTACCTGTGTACCTCTGTACATGTGTACCTGTGAACCTGTGTACCTGTGAACCTGTGTACCTGTGAACCTGTGTACCTGTGTACCGGTGTACCTGTGTATCTCTGTGCATGTGTACCTCTCTACCTGTGTACCTGTGTACCTGTGTACCTGTGTACCTGTGTGCCTGTGTACCTGTGTACCTGTGTACCTGTGTGCCTGTGTACCTGTGTACCTGTGTACCTGTGTACCTGTGTACCTGTGTACCTGTGTACCTGTGTACCTGTGTACCTGTGTACCTGTGTACCTGTGTACCTGTGTACCTGTGTACCTCTGTATCTGTGTGCCTGTGCACCTGTGTGCCTGTGTACCTGTGCACCTGTGTACCTGTATACCTGTGTATCTGTGTACCTGTGCACCTGTGTACCTGTGCACCTGTGTACCTGTGTGCCTGTGTACCTGTGCACCTGTGTACCTGTATACCTGTGTATCTGTGTACCTGTGCACCTGTGTACCTGTGCACCTGTGTACCTGTGTACCTGTGTACCTGTGCACCTGTGTACCTGTGTACCTGTGTATCTGTGTACCTGTGTACCTGTGTACCTGTGCACCTGTGTACCTGTGTACCTGTGTATCTGTGTACCTGTGTACCTGTCTACCTGTCTACCTGTCTACCTGTCTACCTGTCTATCTGTGTACCTGTGTACCTGTCTACCTGTGTACCTGTGTACCTGTGTACCTGTGCACCTGTGTACCTGTGTACCTGTGCACCTGTGTACCTGTGTACCTGTGTACCTGTGCACCTGTGTACCTGTGTACCTGTGTACCTGTGTACCTGTGTACCTGTGCACCTGTGTACCTGTGTACATGTGTACCTGTGTACCTGTGTACCTGTGTACCTGTGTACCTGTGCACCTGTGTACCTCTGTACCTGTGTACCTGTGTACCTGTCTACCTGTGTACCTGTGTACCTGTGTACCTGTGCACCTGTGTACGTGTGTACCTGTGCACCTGTGTACCTCTGTACCTGTGTACCTGTCTACCTGTGTACCTGTGTACTTGTGTACCTGTCTACCTGTGTACCTGTGTACCTGTGTACCTGTGTACCTGTGTACCTGTGTACCATCTTACTATCATATTATAACCAAGACATTACCATTGTTATTTTTTACTATTATTCTTTTGGTACTTTAATTTGTGAATTTTATTTTTTCAATTTAAATCTAGTTATATTCTTGATCTTGTTAACAACCTATATCAGACCCTAGTGCAATTGTTCTTGTTAACAACCTATACCAGACCCTAGTGCAATTGTTCTTGTTAACAACCTATACCAGACCCTAGTGCAATTGTTCTTGTTAACAACCTATACCAGACCCTAGTGCAATTGTTCTTGTTAACAACCTATATCAGACCCTAGTGCAGTTGTTCTTGTTAACATCCTATATCAGACCCTACTGCAATTGTTCTTGTTAACAACCTATACCAGACCCTAGTGCAATTGTTCTTGTTAACAACCTATATCAGACCCTAGTGCAATTGTTCTTGTTAACAACCTATATCAGACCCTAGTGCAATTGTTCTTGTTAACAACCTATATCAGACCCTAGTGCAATTGTTCTTGTTAACAACCTATACCAGACCCTAGTGCAATTGTTCTTGTTAACAACCTATATCAGACCCTAGTGCAGTTGTTCTTGTTAACATCCTATATCAGACCCTAGTGCAATTGTTCTTGTTAACAACCTATATCAGACCCTAGTGCAATTGTTCTTGTTAACATCCTATATCAGACCCTACTGCAATTGTTCTTGTTAACAACCTATACCAGACCCTAGTGCAATTGTTCTTGTTAACATCCTATATCAGACCCTACTGCAATTGTTCTTGTTAACATCCTATATCAGACCCTACTGCAATTGTTCTTGTTAACAACCTATACCAGACCCTAGTGCAATTGTTCTTGTTAACATCCTATATCAGACCCTACTGCAATTGTTCTTGTTAACATCCTATATCAGACCCTACTGCAATTGTTCTTGTTAACAACCTATACCAGACCCTAGTGCAATTGTTCTTGTTAACATCCTATATCAGACCCTACTGCAATTGTTCTTGTTAACATCCTATATCAGACCCTAGTGCAGTTGTTCTTGTTAACAACCTATATCAGACCCTAGTGCCGTTGTTCTTGTTAACAACCTATATCAGACCCTAGTGCAATTGTAGGAGAGGTTTGTTCCCAAGGGAAACAGAAATAATGGGAAGAACAGAACGAGTCCTTGGTTCACCCAAAGGTGTAGGGAGGCAAAAACTAGGTGTACCAGAGAATGGAAAAGGATAAGAAGACAGAGAACTCAGGAAAATAAAGAGATTAGCCGAAGAGCCAGAAACGAATATGCACAGATAAGAAGGGAAGCTCAGCGGCAATAAGAAAATGACATAGCATCGAAAGTCAAGACTGAGCCGAAGGTGTTGTACAGCCACATCAGGAGGAAAACAACAGTCAAGGACCAGGTAATCAGACTGAGGAAGGGTGATGGGGAATTCACAAGAAACGACCGGGAGGTATGTCAGGAGCTCAACACAAGATTTAAAGAAGTATTTACAGTGGAAACCAGTAGGACTCCAGGAAATCAGAGCAGGGGGGTGCACCAGCAAGTGCTGGATGAGGTACATGTAACCAAGGAGGAGGTGAAGAAGCTGCTATGCGAACTTGACACCTCAAAGGCGGTGGGACCAGACAACATCTCTCCGTGGGTCCTTAAAGAGGGAGCAGAGACATTGTGTGTACCATTAACAAAGATCTTCAACACATCATTTGAAACTGGGCAACTCCCTGAGGTATGGAAGATGGCAAATGTAGTCCCAATTTTTAAAAAGGGAGACAGACATGAGGCACTAAACTACAGACCTGTATCACTAACGTGTATAGTATGCAAGGTCATGGAGAAGATCAATCAGGAGGAGAGTGGTGGAGCACCTGGAAAGAAACAAGTGTATAATTGACAACCAGCATGGTTTCAGGGAGGGAAAATCCTGTGTCACAAACCTATTAGAGTTTTATGAAAAGGTGACAGAAGTAAGACAAGAGAGAGAGGAGTGGATCGACTGCATTTTTTTAGGACTGCAAGAAGGCCTTCGACACAGTTCCTCACAAGAGGTTACTGCAAAAGCTAGGCTGCTAGAGGATCAGGCACACATAACAGGAAAGGCACTGCAATGGATAAGAGAATACCTTACAGGGAGGCAACAACGAGTCATGGTACGTGACGAGGTGTCAAAGTGGGTGCCTGTGACAAGCGGGGTTCCACAGGGGTCAGTCCTAGGACCTGTGCTGTTCTTGGTATATGTGAATGACATAACGGAAGGGATAGACTCAGAAGTGTCCTTGTTTGCAGGACGATGTGAAGTTAATGAGAAGAATCAAATCGGATGAGGATCAGGCAGGACTACAAAGAGACCTGGACAGGCTACAAGCCTGGTCCAGCAACTGGCTCCTTGAGTTTAACCCTGCCAAATGCAAAGTCATGAAGATTGGGGAAGGGCAAAGAAGACCGCAGACACAATATAGTTTAGATGGCCAAAGACTGCAAACCTCACTCAAGGAAAAAGATCTGGGGGTGAGTATAACACCGAGCATATCTCCTGAGGCGCACATCAATCGGATAACAGTTGCAGCATTCGGGCGCCTAGCAAACCTACGGATAGCGTTCCGATACCTCAGTAAGGAGTCGTTCAAGATTCTGTATACCATTTACGTCAGGCCCATACTGGAGTATGCAGCACCAGTTTGGAATCCACACCTAGTCAAGCACGTCAAGAAATTAGAGAAAGTGCAAAGGTTTGCAACAAGACTGTTGCACTGCCTTTCCAACTCAGCCATACGCACTCCACTCTAGTATTTTTAAATGATCTTCATTTCCATCATAATTCTCACCCTTTTTAACACAGGCTTGGCACTAGAAGCTTTCTTGGGACCCTTGGTGGCTTATTTATTGGTTACAAGCACTAGAAATAGTGGAATAATCCAAAATATATGGGAGGCACACGTGGACACCGACCGCAACAGCTAGTAAACAATGGCACACTGAGTCTTCGAGTCTCCGGGCACATCCACACGTTCCACACAAACGTCGCTGGTTAAGTTTTTCGCCGTTGGTTAAGGCATTTTTTATACGGCATAAAGCGCCATTAGACGAAATTGCCGTTACTTAATGCCGCCGTTAGTTGAGGGTCGACTGTACTAAGACCATTATTACTCCTAACACCATTACTACTACTAACACCATTACTACTACTAACACCATTACTACTACTAACACCATTACTACTAACACCATTACTACTACTAACACCATTACTACTACTAACACCATTACTACTACTAACACCATTACTACTACTAACACCATTACTACTAACACCATTACTACTACTAACACCATTACTACTACTAACACCATTACCACTACTAACACCATTGCTACTACTAACACCATTACTAATACTAACACCATTACCACTACTAACACCATTACTACCACTAACACCATTACCACTAACACCATTGCTACTACTAACACCATTACTACTACTAACACCATTACTACTACTAACACCATTGCTACTAATAACACCATTACTACTACTAACACCATTACTACTACTAACACCATTACTACTACTAACACCATTACTACTACTAACACCATTACTACTACTAACACCATTACTACTACTACTAACACCATTACTACTACTAACACCATTACTACTACTATCATTACTACTACTAACACCATTACTACTACTGACACCATTAATACTACTAACACCCTTAATACTACTAACACCATTAATACTACTAACCCCATTACTAATACCAACACCATTATTATTACTAACACCATTACTACTACTAACACCATTAATACTACAAACACCATTACTGTTACAAACACCATTACTACTACTAACATCATTACTACTACTAACACCATTACTACTACTAACACCATTACTACTACTAACACCATTACTACTACTAACACCATTACTACTACTAACACCATTACTACTACTAACACCATTACTACTACTAACACCATTACTACTAACACCATTACTACTAACACCATTACTACTACTAACACCAATATTACTACTAACACCATTACTACTACTAACACCAATACTACTACTAACACCAATACTACTACTAACACCATTACTGCTACTAACACCAATACTACTACTAACACCAATACTACTACTAACACCATTACTACTACTATCATTACTACTACTAACACCATTACTACTACTAACACCATTACTACTACCAACACCAATACTACTAACATCATTACTACTACTACCATTACTACTACTAACACCATTGCTACTACTAACACCATTACTACTACTAACACCATTACTACTACTAACACCATTACTACTTCTAACATCATTACTACTACTAACACCATTACTACTACTAACACCATTACCACTACTAACACCATTACTACTACTAACACCATTACTACTACTAACACCATTACTACTACTAACACCATTACTACTACTAACACCATTACTACTAACACCATTACTACTACTAACATCATTACTACTACTAACACCATTACTACTACTAACACCATTACTACTACTAACATCATTACTACTACTAACACCATTACTACTACTAACATCATTACTACTACTAACACCATTACTAGTAACATCATTACTACTACTAACATCATTACTACTACTAACATCATTACTACTACTAACACCATTACTAGTAACATCATTACTACTACTAACATCATTACTACTACTAACATCATTACTACTACTAACATCATTACTACTACTAACACCATTACTAGTAACATCATTACTACTAATAAAACCATTACTACTAACATCATTACTACTACTAACACCATTACTACTACTAACACCATTACTACTAACACCATTACTACTACTAACATCATTACTACTACTAACATCATTACTACTAACACCATTACTGCTACTAACATCATTACTACTACTAACATCATTACTACTACTAACATCATTACTACTACTAACACCATTACTAGTAACATCATTACTACTAATAAAACCATTACTACTAACATCATTACTACTACTAACACCATTACTACTAACACCATTACTACTACTAACATCATTACTACTACTACTAACACCATTACTACTACTAACATCATTACTACTACTAACACCATTACTAATAACACCATTACTGCTACTAACATCATTACTACTACTAACACCATTACTACTAACACCATTACTACTACTAACATCATTACTACTAACACCATTACTACTAACACCATTACTACTACTAACACCATTACTACTACTAACATCATTACTGCTACTAACATCATTACTACTACTAGCACCATTACTACTAACATCATTAATGGTACTAACATCATTAATACTACTAACACCATTACTGCTACTAACACCATTACTATTACTAAAACCATTACTAATAACATCATTACTACTACTATCATTACTACTAACACCATTACTACTACTAACACCATTACTACTAACATCATTAATACTACTAACACCATTACTGCTACTAACACCATTACTATTACTAAAACCATTACTACTAACATCATTACTACTACTAACATCATTACTACTAACACCATTACTTCTACTAACACCATTACTACTACTAACACCATTACTACTCCTAACACCATTACTACTACTAACACCATTACTACTACTAACACCATTACTACTACTAACACCATTACTACTCCTAACACCATTACTACTCCTAACACCATTACTACTCCTAACACCATTACTACTACTAACACCATTACTACTACTAACACCATTACTACTACTAACACCATTACTACTCCTAACACCATTACTACTACTAACACCATTACTGCTACTAACACCATTAGTACACTTCCACTAACACTATGATGTTGATGGTATCACATAAATGCTGACCTCTTAGTTCACTATATATAAGCAATGTTATATAGAAGTTAATGTCACAGATGAGCACCAATGTTATCATTGTAAACTGTGAAAGATAACAAAATAAATATAATGGAGAAAATTAACTTTAGTGATGATTCCTAACAATCAGAAATAATAGAAGATAAAGTAGAAAATAAAAGATCATTAAGCCAGAAATGTGAGGATCCTCCCACGAAAATCACTAAAAGACAGAGAGAAGAAGAAGAGAAGGAGACTGAGGCCAGCACTAGTACAAAAGTGAGTAAAAGGCGAAGAGAAGATGAAGAGAATAATTGTCACCTGAAAACAATGAATAAAAGAAAGAGAGAAGAAGAAGAGGAGGAGACTGAGGCCAGCACTAGTACAAAAGTGAGTAAAAGGCGAAGAGAAGATGAAGAGAATAATTGTCACCTGAAAACAATGAATAAAAGAAAGAGAGAAGAAGAAGAGGAGGAGACTGAGGCCAGCACTAGTACAAAAGTGAGTAAAAGACGAAGAGAAGGTGATGAAGAGGAGACGTAGGCCAGCACTAGTACAAAAGTGAGTAAAAGACGAAGAGAAGGTGATGAAGAGGAGACGTAGGCCAGCACTAGTACAAAAGTGAGTAAAAGACGAAGTGAAGGTGATGAAGAGAATAATTATGAAGGTGATAACGATGAGTAGGAGAGGAACAAAAGTTTAAAAATAGTTGAGATAAAGGAGAAGACGTAAGAAGAAAATAAAATAAAATACGAGGGCAATGCTAGTCAGATTCCCCATATACTGATCAAGTAACTAGAGGAATTTTGTTAATTATATAATATAACAACATTTCCTCTCGAAAAAATTCATGAATGGTTGAGAAGTGAGTCGACATACATGATAGGAGAAGGCATGTTTGGAAAATGTTGGCTAGTGGTTGACGGCGAGTAATAATTAGTAGTGAAAGGATTAAAATACGTCTTCGTTTATGAAGACTTTTACAACGAAGTGTTGCTACTGCAAAGAGTACAAGGAATTGCTGGCGTTCAGTAGTTAGTGGGAGTTAATGTGGAGTGTGGGTACTTAGTTACTGCTTATGCCGGTATGACATTAAAGAAATACTGGTTTAATAATTAATTACCATTTTTACTATCAGTACAATTTACTCTTAACATTTTTGACATATTTAATTACCATTACTTGTCTAATTACCATAACCTGTTTTAATACCACATTTACTATCTTAGAGTACTCTTAAATACCTTGTACTGCTAAATAACCTCTAGTATAACTACCAGTCCAATATTGAATCCAAATAACTCTTCTTAAAATTTAATACTTGAAATAAACATTACTTTTTCACTTTTTTTTTTTTTTTTGCTAATTAATTTTTTTTTGTAATCATTATTACTTACTAAAATTTTATTAAACACCATATTTACTACCAGTCAATTTTACTTTTGTAAATTAATCATTATTTTATACTTTTCATAACATTTTGTTGCCAAATTTTCAAGTTTGTATATTCAACTCCAACCTTTATATTATCCTTTGTACCTGTGTACCTGTGTACCTGTGTACCTGTCTACCTTTGTACATGTGTACCTGTGTACCTTTGTACCTGTGTACCTGTGTACCTGTGTACCTGTGTACCTTTGTACCTGTGTACCTTTGTACCTGTGTACCTTTGTACCTGTGTACCTGTGCACCTGTGTACCTGTGTACTCGTGTACCTGTGTACCTGTGTACCTGTGTACCTGTCTACCTGTCTACCTGTCTACCTGTGTACCTGTGTACCTGTGTACCTGTGTACCTGTGTACCTGTGTACCTGTGTACCTGTGTACCTGTGTACCTGTGTACCTGTGTACCTGTGTACCTGTGTACCTGTGTACCTGTGTACCTGTACCTGTGTACCTGTGTACCTGTGTACCTGTACCTGTGTACCTGTGTACCTGTGTACCTGTGTACCTGTGTACCTGTGTACCTGTGTACCTGTGTACCTTTGTACCTGTGTACCTGTGTACCTGTGTACCTGTGTACCTGTGTACCTGTGTACCTGTGTACCTGTGTACCTGTGTACCTGTGTACCTTTGTACCTGTGTACCTGTGTACCTGTGTACCTGTGTACCTGTGTACCTATGTACCTGTGTACCTGTGTACCTTTGTACCTGTGTACCTGTGTACCTGTGTACCTGTGTACCTGTGTACCTTTGTACCTGTGTACCTGTGTACCTGTGTACCTATGTACCTGTGTACCTGTGTACCTTTGTACCTGTGTACCTGTGTACCTGTGTACCTGTGTACCTGTGTACCTTTGTACACCTGTACCTGTGTACCTCTGTACCTTTGTACCTGTGTACCTGTGTACCTGTGTACCTGTGTACCTGTGTACCTGTGTACCTGTGTACCTTTGTACCTGTGTACCTGTGTACCTGTGTACCTGTGTACCTGTGTACCTGTGTACCTGTGTACCTGTGTACCTGTGTACCTGTGTACCTGTGTACCTGTGTACCTGTGTACCTGTGCACCTGTGTACCTGTGTACCTGTGTACCTGTGTACCTGTGTACCTGTATACCTGTGTACCTGTGTACCTGTGTACCTGTGTACCTGTGTACCTGTGTACCTGTGTACTTGTGTACCTGTGTACCTGTGTACTTGTGTACCTGTGTACCTGTGTACCTGTATACTTGTGTACCTGTGTACCTGTGTACTTGTGTACCTGTGTACCTGTGTACCTGTGTACTTGTGTACCTTTGTACCTCTGTATCTGTCTACCTGTCTACCTCTGTACATGTGTACCTGTGTACCTGTGTACCTGTGTACCTGTGTACCTGTGTACCTGTGTACCTGTGTGCCTGTGTACCTGTGTACCTGTGTACCTGTGTACCTGTGTGCCTGTGTACCTGTGTACCTGTGTACATGTGTACATGTGTACCTGTGTACCTGTGTACCTGTGTACCTGTGTACCTGTGTACCTGTGTACCTGTGTACCTGTGTACCTGTGTCCCTGTGTACCTGTGTACCTGTGTGCCTGTGTACCTGTGTACCTGTGTACCTGTGTACCTGTGTTCCTGTGTACCTGTGTACCTGTGTACCTGTGTACCTGTGTACCTGTGTACCTGTCTACCTGTGTACTTGTGTACCTGTGTACCTGCGTACCTGTGTACCTGTGTACCTGTGTACCTGTGTACCTGTGTACTTGTGTACCTGTGTACCTGTGTACCTGTGTACCTGTGTACCTGTGTACCTGTGTACCTGTGTACCTGTGTACCTGTGTACCTGTGTACCTGTGTACCTGTGTACCTGTGTACCTGTGTACCTGTGTACCTGTGTACCTGTGTACCTGTGTACCTGTGTGCCTGTGTGCCTGTGTACCTGTGTACCTGTGTACCTGTGTGCCTGTGTACCTGTGTACCTGTGTACCTGTGTACTTGTGTACCTGTGTACCTGTGTACCTGTGTACCTGTGTACCTGTGTGCCTGTGTACCTGTGTACCTGTGTACCTGTGTACCTGTGTACCTGTGTACCTGTGTACCTGTGTACCTGTGTACCTGTGTACCTGTGTACCTGTGTACCTGTGTACCTGTGTACCTGTGTACCTGTGTACCTGTGTACCTGTCAGACCCTAGTGCAATTGTTCTTGTTAACAACCTATATCAGACCCTAGTGCAATTGTTCTTGTTAACAACCTATATCAGACCCTAGTGCAATTGTTCTTGTTAACAACCTATATCAGACCCTAGTGCAATTGTTCTTGTTAACAACCTATATCAGACCCTAGTGCAATTGTTCTTGTTAACAACCTATATCAGACCCTAGTGCAATTGTTCTTGTTAACAACCTATATCAGACCCTAGTGCAATTGTTCTTGTTAACAACCTATATCAGACCCTAGTGCAATTGTTCTTGTTAACAACCTATATCAGACCCTAGTGCAATTGTTCTTGTTAACAACCTATATCAGACCCTAGTGCAATTGTTCTTGTTAACAACCTATATCAGACCCTAGTGCAATTGTTCTTGTTAACAACCTATATCAGACCCTAGTGCAATTGTTCTTGTTAACAACCTATATCAGACCCTAGTGCAATTGTTCTTGTTAACAACCTATATCAGACCCTAGTGCAATTGTTCTTGTTAACAACCTATATCAGACCCTAGTGCAATTGTTCTTGTTAACAACCTATATCAGACCCTAGTGCAATTGTTCTTGTTAACAACCTATATCAGACCCTAGTGCAATTGTTCTTGTTAACAACCTATATCATACCCTAGTGCAATTGTTCTTGTTAACAACCTATATCAGACCCTAGTGCAATTGTTCTTGTTAACAACCTATATCAGACCCTAGTGCAATTGTTCTTGTTAATATGACCCTAGTGCAATTGTTCTTGTTAACAACCTATATCAGACCCTAGTGCAATTGTTCTTGTTAACAACCTATATCAGACCCTAGTGCAATTGTTCTTGTTAACAACCTATATCAGACCCTAGTGCAATTGTTCTTGTTAACAACCTATATCAGACCCTAGTGCAATTGTTCTTGTTAACAACCTATATCAGACCCTAGTGCAATTGTTCTTGTTAACAACCTATATCAGACCCTAGTGCAATTGTTCTTGTTAACAACCTATATCAGACCCTAGTGCAATTGTTCTTGTTAACAACCTATATCAGACCCTAGTGCAATTGTTCTTGTTAACAACCTATATCAGACCCTAGTGCAATTGTTCTTGTTAACAACCTATATCAGACCCTAGTGCAATTGTTCTTGTTAACAACCTATATCAGACCCTAGTGCAATTGTTCTTGTTAACAACCTATATCAGACCCTAGTGCAATTGTTCTTGTTAACAACCTATATCAGACCCTAGTGCAATTGTTCTTGTTAACAACCTATATCAGACCCTAGTGCAATTGTTCTTGTTAACAACCTATATCAGACCCTAGTGCAATTGTTCTTGTTAACAACCTATATCAGACCCTAGTGCAATTGTTCTTGTTAACAACCTATATCAGACCCTAGTGCAATTGTTCTTGTTAACAACCTATATCAGACCCTAGTGCAATTGTTCTTGTTAACAACCTATATCAGACCCTAGTGCAATTGTTCTTGTTAACAACCTATATCAGACCCTAGTGCAATTGTTCTTGTTAACAACCTATATCAGACCCTAGTGCAATTGTTCTTGTTAACAACCTATATCAGACCCTAGTGCAATTGTTCTTGTTAACAACCTATATCAGACCCTAGTGCAATTGTTCTTGTTAACAACCTATATCAGACCCTAGTGCAATTGTTCTTGTTAACAACCTATATCAGACCCTAGTGCAATTGTTCTTGTTAACAACCTATATCAGACCCTAGTGCAATTGTTCTTGTTAACAACCTATATCAGACCCTAGTGCAATTGTTCTTGTTAACAACCTATATCAGACCCTAGTGCAATTGTTCTTGTTAACAACCTATATCAGACCCTAGTGCAATTGTTCTTGTTAACAACCTATATCAGACCCTAGTGCAATTGTTCTTGTTAACAACCTATATCAGACCCTAGTGCAATTGTTCTTGTTAACAACCTATATCAGACCCTAGTGCAATTGTTCTTGTTAACAACCTATATCAGACCCTAGTGCAATTGTTCTTGTTAACAACCTATATCAGACCCTAGTGCAATTGTTCTTGTTAACAACCTATATCAGACCCTAGTGCAATTGTTCTTGTTAACAACCTATATCAGACCCTAGTGCAATTGTTCTTGTTAACAACCTATATCAGACCCTAGTGCAATTGTTCTTGTTAACAACCTATATCAGACCCTAGTGCAATTGCAAGAAACGACCGGGAGGTATGTCAGGAGCTCAACACAAGATTTAAAGAAGTATTTACAGTGGAAACCAGTAGGACTCCAGGAAATCAGAGCAGGGGGGTGCACCAGCAAGTGCTGGATGAGGTACATATAACCAAGGAGGAGGTGAAGAAGCTGCTATGCGAACTTGACACCTCAAAGGCGGTGGGACCAGACAACATCTCTCCGTGGGTCCTTAAAGAGGGAGCAGAGACATTGTGTGTACCATTAACAAAGATCTTCAACACATCATTTGAAACTGGGCAACTCCCCGAGGTATGGAAGATGGCAAATGTAGTCCCAATTTTTAAAAAGGGAGACAGACATGAGGCACTAAACTACAGACCTGTATCACTAACGTGTATAGTATGCAAGGTCATGGAGAAGATCATCAGGAGGAGAGTGGTGGAGCACCTGGAAAGAAACAAGTGTATAATTGACAACCAGCATGGTTTCAGGGAGGGAAAATCCTGTGTCACAAACCTATTAGAGTTTTATGACAAGGTGACGGAAGTAAGAGAGAGAGAGGGGTGGATCGACTGCATTTTTTTGGACTGCAAGAAGGCCTTCGACACAGTTCCTCACAAGAGGTTACTGCAAAAGCTAGAGGATCAGGCACACATAACAGGAAAGGCACTGCAATGGATAAGAGAATACCTTACAGGGAGGCAACAACGAGTCATGGTACGTGACGAGGTGTCAAAGTGGGCGCCTGTGACAAGCGGGGTTCCACAGGGGTCAGTCCTAGGACCTGTGCTGTTCTTGGTATATGTGAATGACATAACGGAAGGGATAGACTCAGAAGTGTCCTTGTTTGCGGACGATGTGAAGTTAATGAGAAGAATCAAATCGGATGAGGATCAGGCAGGACTACAAAGAGACCTGGACAGGCTACAAGCCTGGTCCAGCAACTGGCTCCTTGAGTTTAACCCCGCCAAATGCAAAGTCATGAAGATTGGGGAAGGGCAAAGAAGACCGCAGACACAATATAGTTTAGATGACCAAAGTCTGCAAACCTCACTCAAGGAAAAAGATCTGGGGGTGAGTATAACACCGAGCATATCTCCTGAGGCGCACATCAATCAGATAACTCTTCAGCATACGGGCGCCTGGCAAACCTACGGATAGCGTTCTGATACCTCAGTAAGGAGTCGTTCAAGACTCTGTATACCATTTACGTCAGGCCCATACTGGAGTATGCAGCACCAGTTTGGAATCCACACCTAGTCAAGCACGTCAAGAAAGTAGAGAAAGTGCAAAGGTTTGCAACAAGACTGTTGCACTGCCTTTCCAACTCAGCCATACGCACTCCACTCTAGTATTTTTAAATGATCTTCATTTCCATCATAATTCTCACCCTTTTTAACACAGGCTTGGCACTAGAAGCTTTCTTGGGACCCTTGGTGGCTTATTTATTGGTTATAAGCACTAGAAATAGTGGAATAATCCAAAATATATGGGAGGCACACGTGGACACCGACCGACTACTACTAACACCATTACTACTACTAACACCATTACTACTACTACACCAACTACTACTAACATCATTTCTACTACTAACACCATTACCACTACTAACACCATTACTACTACTAACACCATTACTACTACTACTAACACCATTACTACTAACACCATTACTACTACTAACACCATTACTACTACTAACACCATTACTACTACTAACACCATTACTACTACTAACACCATTACTACTACTAACACCATTACTACTACTAACACCATTACTACTACTAACACCATTACTACTACTAACACCATTACTACTACTAACACCATTACTACTACTAACACCATTACTACTACTAACACCATTACTACTACTACACCATTACTACTACTACTAACACCATTACTACTACTAACACCATTACTACTACTAACACCATTACTACTACTAACACCATTACTACTACTAACACCATTACTACTACTAACACCATTACTACTACTAACACCATTACTACTACTAACACCATTACTACTACTAACACCATTACTACTACTAACACCATTACTACTACTAACACCATTACTACTACTAACACCATTACTACTACTAACACCATTACTACTACTACTAACACCATTACTACTACTAACACCATTACTACTACTAACACCATTACTACTACTAACACCATTACTACTACTAACACCATTACTACTACTAACACCATTACTACTACTAACACCATTACTACTACTAACACCATTACTACTACTAACACCATTACTACTACTAACACCATTACTACTACTAACACCATTACTACTACTAACACCATTACTACTACTAACACCATTACTACTACTAACACCATTACTACTACTAACACCATTACTACTACTAACACCATTACTACTACTAACACCATTACTACTACTAACACCATTACTACTACTAACACCATTACTACTACTAACACCATTACTACTACTAACACCATTACTACTACTAACACCATTACTACTACTACTTACTACTACTAACACCATTACTACTACTAACACTATTACTACTACTAACACCATTACTACTACTAACACCATTACTACTACTAACACCATTGCTACTACTAACATCATTACTACTACTAACACCATTGCTACTACTAACACTATTACTACTACTAACACCATTACTACTACTAACACCATTACTACTACTAACACCATTACTACTACTAACACCATTACTACTACTAACACCATTACTACTACTAACACCATTACTACTAACACCATTACTACTACTAACACCATTACTACTACTAACACCATTACTACTACTAACACCAATACTACTACTAACACCATTACTACTACTAACACCATTACTACTACTAACACCATTACTACTACTAACACCATTACTACTACTAACACCATTACTACTACTAACACCATTACTACTACTAACACCATTACTACTACTAACACCATTACTACTACTAACACCATTACCACTACTAACACCATTGCTACTACTAACACCATTACTACTACTAACACCATATTCACTACTAACACCACTACTACCACTAACACCATTACCACTAACACCATTGCTACTACTAACACCATTACTACTAATAACACCATTACTACTAACACCATTACTACTAACACCATTACTACTACTAACACCATTACTACTACTAACACCATTACTACTACTAACACCATTACTACTACTAACACCATTACTACTACTAACACCATTACTACTACTACTAACACCATTACTACTACTAACACCATTACTACTACTAACACCATTACTACTACTAACACCATTACTACTACTAACACAATTACTACTACTAACACCATTACCACTACTAACACCATTACTACTACTAACACCATTACTACTACTAACACCATTACTACTACTAACACCATTACTACTACTAACACCATTACTACTACTAACACCATTACTACTACTAACACCATTACTACTACTAACACCACCATTACTACTACTAACACCATTACTACTACTAACACCATTACTACTACTAACACCATTACTACTACTAACACCATTACTACTACTAACACCATTACTACTACTAACACCATTACTACTACTAACACCATTACTACTACTAACACCATTACTACTACTAACACCATTACTACTACTAACACCATACTACTAACACCATTGCTACTTACTACTACTACTAGCACTACTACTAACACCATTACTACTACTAACACCATTACCACTACTAACACCATTGCTACTAATAACACCATTACTACTACTAACACCATTACTACTACTACTAGCACCATTACTACTACTAACATCATTACTACTACTACTAACACCATTACTACTACTAACACCATTACTACTACTACTAGCACCATTACTACTACTAACATCATTACTACTACTACTAACACCATTAATACTACTAACACCATTACTACTACTAACACCATTACTGCTACTAACACTAATACTACTACTAACACCATTACTGCTACTATCACCAATACTACTACTAACACCATTACTACTAATAACACCATTACTGCTACTAACACCAATACTACTAACACCATTACTACTACTAACACCAATATTACTACTAACACCATTACTACTACTAACACCAATACTACTACTAACACCATTACTACTACTAACACCAATACTACTACTAACACCAATACTACTACTAACACCATTACTGCTACTAACACCAATACTACTACTAACACCAATACTACTACTAACACCATTGCTACTACTAACACCAATACTACTACTAACACCATTACTACTACTAGCATCAATACTACTACTAACACCAATACTACTACTAACACCAATACTACTAACACCAATACTACTAACACCAATACTACTACTAACACCAATACTACTACTAACACCATTACTATTACTAACACCATTACTACTACTAACACCATTACTACTACTAACACCATTACTACTACTAACATTACTACTACTAACACCATTACTACTACTAACACCATTACTGCTACTAACACCATTACTACTACTAACGCCATTACTACTACTAACACCATTACTACTACTAACACCATTACTACTACTAACACCATTGCTACTACTAACATCATTACTACTACTAACACCATTGCTACTACTAACACTATTACTACTACTAACACCATTACTACTACTAACACCATTACTACTACTAACACCATTGCTACTACTAACATCATTACTACTACTAACACCATTACTACTACTAACACCATTACTACTACTAACACCATTGCTACTACTAACATCATTACTACTACTAACACCATTGCTACTCCTAACATCATTACTACTACTAACACCATTACTACTACTAACACCATTATTACTACTAACACCATTACTACTACTAACACCATTACTACTGCTAACACCATTACTACTACTAACACCATTAATACTACTAACACCATTACTACTACTAACACCATTACTACTACTAACACCATTACTACTAACACCATTACTAACACCATTACTACTACTAACACCATTACTACTACTAACACCATTACTACTACTAACACCATTACTACTACTAACACCATTACTACTACTAACACCATTACTACTACTAACACCATTACTACTACTAACACCATTACTACTACTAACACCATTACTACTACTAACACCATTACTACTACTAACACCATTACTACTACTAACACCATTACTACTACTAACACCATTACTACTACTAACACCATTACTACTACTAACACCATTACTACTACTAACACCATTACTACTACTAACACCATTACTACTACTAACACCATTACTACTACTAACACCATTACTACTACTAACACCATTACTACTACTACTAACACCATTACTACTACTAACACCATTACTACTACTAACACCATTACTACTACTAACACCATTACTACTACTAACACCATTACTACTACTAACACCATTACTACTACTACTAACACCATTACTACTACTAACACCATTACTACTACTAACACCATTACTACTACTAACACCATTACTACTACTAACACCATTACTACTACTAACACCAATA